>NC_057811.1:81109837-81409837 GCF_018294505.1 Triticum aestivum
CCCCCTGAAAATCGATTGACCCAAAAGTCGATTCAGTCGACTGAACTGTAGCTAAATCGGAGCAGCATCGCAAGCAAGAGCAAGAGCGAGAGCAGCAGCGCGAGCAAGAGCAATAGCAAGAGCAGACCAGGCAGGGGACCGAGAGCAAGAGCAGAGCAGCAGCGTGAGCGAGAGCTAAAGCAGCAGCAGCTCCTACTGATGTGGACGCCGCCGCCGAGGGAGCGACGTCGTGGAGGAAGTGGCCGGCGACGCCGCCGTGGATGGCGCCACGCCGTGTCGGCTCGGGACCGAGCGCTGGCAGCACCGTGAGATCGAATCAAGAAGAAAATGCGACGATTAGTGTACAACCTCTTTGGTGGCGCCGATTAGGCCGCAGCTTCATCCGAGGAAATGGTGATGATGATGCTCTTCCGGTGGTGCAGGTGAAGACGGCGGTGTGGGAATGGAGGTGGCCTGAAAGACGAGGGGAACGTCGGGGTAGCTCCTTGGAGGTGGAGGACGGGGTGGCTGAACCGGCGGGACGACGAGATCGACGACAGATCCTCATCCGGTACGGTGGAAGAGGGACGTCGAGGTGTTGCTGTGGACGACGTCGTCGGGGAAGAGGCTCCGGCTGGGTGGCGGATGGAGCAGGGTGCGGGTTTTCGTCACGGGTTTTCGCGACCTCGGTGTACGAATGGGTGGGCGGATGGGATGGCAGTGGGGAACCATGGCTTAGGGACGCGCTTGTCCGAAATGTGGGGTAAGTTATGAAAGTACCCCCACCGATTTGAGGCGGTTCTTTCGGTTCAGGGGTACCACGGGCATTTCGCATGTCGGGATTTCACAGGAGGAGGGAGTTTTCGCGCGCGTTGTAATTTCGGAATAGCAAGGCGCGGGTTGATATGGAGGGAGTTGTCGGAGCACGACGAGACAAAGATATATCTTAAATATTTCGGGCTAACAAGGCGCGGGTTGAAATTTCCGAACAAGCCTAAGGTGTACTGTACCAAATCAATGCGCACTACAAATGTCATTCAAAACTTTGAATTCATGTTATGTTCAATTAAAATATTTCGCTACGTGTGTAATGCATGCAACCTACTACTCAAATGAACGTTTTAGTGCATTCCAAATGTATATACTACCGCTTCAATATGAACTAAATTTGAATTTGTTTCTCTATTTGAATAAGATCTACAGTAATGATTGTTGTGAAGTCAAAGCATTTGAATTCGTATCTCTGTTTTAATAAGATCTACAATCATCATTATTGTCAAGTTAAACCATCGTTTGTATATTATCTTCACAGCACACCACATGATTAGTCTCGAGTTACATATGAACTATGTGTACTATATGAACTCGAACTCGATTTTTTGAATCCACTTTATTTTGATTTCAAATCACATTACATTTCTAGCTCTAGCTAGATCTTCATAATCTAAACCATGTCTCATATGTATAATGTGTTTATCACATTATGTATGGTGCCCCGCCCCCTACGCCTACAAGTATTTAGATGTGAGTTGCAAACACCACACATTACCACAAATTCAAATAGAATGTGAGAATGTTCGATATATAGTATTGTTTAGATTGTTCGATATTTAGTTGTAAGCTGCAAACGCCACACATTATCACAAATTCATATAAAGTGTGAGATTGTTTGATGTATAGTATGGTTTAGATTGTTCGGCATTTAGCTGTGAGTTGCAAACGCCATGCATTATCACATTATGGTATAACATGTGCACAGCACGTGTATCACCGCTATATTCATGCATGCAATGTTTAAAACACTATGATCTCCTATTCAAATATATGAATCCGCTTTCATATCAAATTATGATGTTTGTTAGTCTCTTACACCCACACAGTCCTCTAACCTTTGTAGCTACCACTAACTTTCTCTCGTGCATGCACACGCCCTCCTCGCCCACCCCCTCCCTCGGCATTCTATCCACCGGGCACATTCATTTTTTTTCTTTAGGTCGTTCTCCCAGAGTCTCCACAACTCCTTTCCGACACACACTGATCGATAAACCTCTCCATCGATGCCTGCCTACAACATACACACACACCTTCAATCTCCTCCTTTATGTGTCCTTGCCTCGTGTCTCTCATACGGTCACACACACGTGTAAACTCTCGCCCCTCTTTTCATCGATCTCACAACCGCACACTCCTCCCCCTATCTAGCTAGTAGCTGGGCCTCTTGCACCACCTCCTAGCTCCATTCTCTCTGTCTATCCGTCTCGCTGGGCCTTATTTGCCTCTAACAAATGGACGTACACCGACCGATCTCTCGCTATACATATAGCTGGCTAGGTCCTTATAACTCGTTTTTACCCACGCGTCGATCGATCTACCTCATTAGTTGTGTCTCTCCCTTCCTCCGACAAACAACAATTGATCTACCGATCTAGTTAGGTTTGCTTACCAAACACATGGTTCCCCTTCGTCATCCATGGATGCGTCCCGACAGATCTATCACGCACAGGCACACACAGAAACACATCCCCACTCTTATTGATAACATTGCAGTTCCACCCTCAGTTTGTCTAGTAGGCCTCTCCCACCATCTTCGAGAAGCAACTCCATCACCCATCCAGCACTCTACCACTCTCCCTCCCTCTCTCTCCTCTCTCTCTCTCTGTCCCATCATATTTCCCATCCTTCAGTTATGTATGGATGTCGACCGATCTCCCTCAAGACATAGCTGGGTCTCTCCTTCTCAACACATATACGAGTCGTTCTACCTCTATAGTTAGGCCTCTGCCTACCCCTCCCCCCACCCCCTCCCCCCACACACACCGATACATCGAGCACTCTAGTCATGTCTCCCTGCCACACACAAACTTGACATGTGCCCTCTAACGTTCCGGTAGGCCAGTCACCCTATATCTTTGACTTGCACACACACACAATTTCGATGGCTCTCTTCATCGATCTCGCACCCACCCACTTGATCCTCTCTTCGACTCTATCGATAGCAATGACCCCTCCCTCTCTTCTCGTGGATTGCCCGACCCTCTATATATGATATGGATAGGCCTCCATTTCACACAAATTGCATGCAAACTTTTGTTTGAGATGTCATCGACACATATTCCCATAAATAATTCACGAAATCAACCCCACCCCACCCCCCACCCCAAAACAAAAAACACTCACGAACGCGGTTTGTATCTCTCACACACACCCATGTAGGTGGGGGATGTGCACGAAGAGAAGAGGTGCATGCACGGCGCATGTACTCCCGTCTCTTTCCCAACCACACCCGCGCGGGTACACGGTGGAGCTCATTTCTGTACGAAAAAGGCAGCCCACGTGGTAATTTGGCACGTGTACTGGTTGTCCACTTGGTGGAGGGAGGATTGTCTACCACGGGTGAACAAACAAATTGCGACTTGATGCATTATGTTAAATTAAAAAAAGAGGCAAACCATGTGGGGCCTACCTTAGAGGCAAGGCTCTATACACTGGAGTACTTTTGATGTGTCCCGTCAACTCGCAGATTGAGGAGAAGCTTGCTTAGTACGCCGTCTCCCCCGCCCACGGGCGCGGTGGCTCGCAGGATGAGGTGAAGCTTGCTCTGCCTTACGCCCGCTCCCTCGCCCATGCGCGCGGTGGCTCGCAGGACGAGGAGAAAAATTTACTACTCCCTCCGTTTACTCCTCGTCCCTACTACCTTGGTTATAGAGATTATATCATATTGTTTGGAATATATATGTCCTTTAGTAGATTTCAATATGAACTACTAGTACATACTCCAAACACTGATGTATATAGACGTATTTTAGAGTGTAGGTTCACTCATTTTGCTCCGTATGTAGCACTCTCCCTCGCCCCTCGACCCTCGCCCACGTGGTGGACGTGCAGCAATTCATTCGGTCTCATATAGCCAGAACGATATATACTGCACTACCATTATTGCTCGACTTCCCGAAGAGGCGAAGAGCCAATCGCAAGGTTAATATTTTGGAGATGCCAAGCGCAAGGTTATAGGAGAACGAGTAGTAGGTGCCGCGTCATTTATAAATAAAGTTTTTTTTCTTCAGTGGCACGTACGCAATATGATAGGTTCATATGGAGAGAAAAGGAAACCGCTCCACTATATACATAGTCAGGATGGGCCAGCCTACACGGTTGCTTGCTGGGGTTGCTCTCTTCACACTCTCTTGCACAAAACGACTGTGGCCACATCTCTAACATCCCGGCGGATCACGTACGCTGGGGGAAGGGTGGATGCTTAGTGTAGATGCGGTCGCTATCGCCGACGGCGAAAACCCACTGTCGGCACGTCCCGAAGCCGGTGAGGTTGCCTTCGTCCCTTGCTCACTGCCGCGACATGGGCAGTTGCCGCCTTCCGCCGCCCTCCTCAAGGTTGAGCTACGTCCCTCAGGTACAACTCCCTTTACAGCCGGCTTGCACCACTGCTCCAGCTGCCCACATCACTCCCTGTGGATATTTCTCTACTTCTTTGCCCCGCACATACCTCTACTGGCTTCTACGTACTGTATTAGTGATGATTTTATGTCTCGTCAACTAGTCCCAGTAATCTTATTCTAATCACGCTTCTTCAATTTCTTTGCCACAGCGATGCTCATCTCGATTTTGGTGAAACTGCACCAAATGATCCGATGGTCAAAAGGTTGCAAACTTCATTTATTAGGAAGCTCGAACGTTGCCAGCAAATTGAAGCCTGGTTAGGGTTCACGGTTCAAGGGCTAGGGACTGCATGGATCATTTTTTTCTTTAGCTGCCTCTGTTCCAAAATAAGTGTCAACTTTAGTAGTAGTACAACTTTGTACTAAAGTTTGCACAAAGTTGAGACACTTATTTTGGAACGGAGGAGTACATATTTGCTATGATCTGTCAATCATTGAGATGCAATAGCATGCATGTTAGTCTCCTTTGTATTTGATGAAATGTTGCAACGGGCAACCTTGGACGCAAGATACATGTAACAGAAGCTGGAAGCTTCATAGCATTGTACAAATTTATCTCGCTGATAAATTATAGTACGTACTATACTAGTACTTCCTCCGTTCCTAAATATAAGTCTTTGTAGAGATTTCACCATGAACCACATGCGGATGTATATAGATGCATTTTAAGTGTAGATTCATTCATTTTGTTCCGTATGTAGTTCACCTAGTGGAATCTCTACAAAGACTTATCTACTCACTACTAGGAATTCTCTATCCTCTCCTTGAGCCACATCATCAAAATTAATGTAGCCGTTAGATGAACTAAATCAGTCCATAATAGCCATCTGATCTAGACGTTGAGAGGCTCCGCACTAAGCCACATGCAAGCATGCAGAAATACCGTGGCATGCATGTGAGTGGGTTTTAAATCACATCAACATGTCTGCATGCAAGCATGCATCGGTAGCATGCATGTAAGTGAGCTTTTAAGTCCCATTAACATGTCAAAAAGAAAAATATAATACCATTATGCAGTAGGAGTTGGCTGATCTTTTTTCCTTATGTGGGATGATCTAAATGATGATGGGAGTTTATTTAGTTTGGCTACCACATTTGTCATGCGGTTATAGAGTTTTTTTTAGTTCTATGAAATCGATAATTTTGCGCAGAGAGATATACGGCTGTTCGCGGCAATGCACGGGGACTCATCTAGTAATATTTAGGAACGGAGGGAGTACTATGTAAAGAGTTAGGTGTCGCACGATGAGAGTGTGAGGTGGGCCATGTAATCACTGAGCCTGTGTGTTTTCACTGCTCTTGCACTCCTCCGCTGTAAGAATGGAGAACATTGTAATCTAGTAGTACCTCCTTTCGCCGAAAGCGTGGGACATCTAGCAGTCCTACCACCTCAGTAATAAAGACCAATGAGCCGTCAAATCACACAGACCCAGCAGTAAGTTGGACGGACGAAGCAACCATCACTCTTGCGTCAGTGAGAGGTCGCGTCCGCTCTGCCCGGGCATGATTGCGGCACCGATTCTTTGGAGCGCGCTGACCGTTTCGGGCGGGAAGCGCGCACGGGCGATGGAGGGGCTTTGGGTGGGCCAGGCTGGTCAGGAGCGGGCGTGGCAGCTGTCCGCATGTCCCTACCAGACACGCGCGGAAACGAGAGAATGCACCGACTCTCGTGGCTAAAATCGTACACTACACACCATCTCTCTGTAGGAGTAGGTCGATCTGTCGCTCTCTCTAACACACACATGCTGTTAAACACACACACACACACACGCACGCACGCACCTTGGTCCCGTTGCACCTTCTAACGTGACTTATTACACCTAGACGGAGGGAGTAGTAAGTATACGAGATACGGTGGCACACTAACATAAGTCGAATACAAGTGCCCCAAATTTGTGTGCATGTTATAATAAGGATTCACTTAAAATAGTACGTGAGCGAACAGAGGGATCAATTGGACAGTGTTCCCGAGCAGTAGCGAGATGTGTGAGGTAAGATACACCGCTGGCGCTTTTAATTTTTCTTATTAATTTGTTTGTTTCACCCTCTGACTGGTGGGACCCAACGTACTACGTGGAGAGAGGTAAGGTGACTAAGGCTGCATTATTTCTGCACCACTATGGATAGTCTTACCACCAAAGCCACATGACACGATTATGATTGAAATCCCAATGACTCCCACACACACAAAAAAACACGGCATGCTTGTCACATGAATGCAGGAATGTATAAAAGGTTATTTTCCTCTCGTTGAACATAACGGGAGGGTTGTGTAGCTGGTTAGCCTGTTCGCTCATCAAACTTGAGGTCTCGGGTTCAATAACTACACTTGAGCATAATTTGTGCCAGGAGGATTCTTTCATTGGTCAAAATGGATGGATACGGAGCTATACGATCTCGTAGTGACCGTATAATCACCTCATCACGTATAAGCTGCAGCCTCGGCCCTTGTTTTCTAGGGTTTGCACGCTTCACACTCTCTCTCCAGTATATATATACACGCTGGAGCCTCAGCGCTTGTAGTTGCTCTCTTCACACTCTCTCGCCCTCTCCAGATCTAAACAAGACTTTGTTGGCCTCTCTCTCCCCTCACTGCTGCTCAAAGAGCCGGCAGGATCCGTCCGCCGGGAAGGGAAGGAGGCTTAACGCTGTCGCCGTCGGCGAGGGAGGGAATCCACTACCGGCGCAGCTGTTCACTTTCACCCAGCGGCGGCGCGGGAGGGCCTCCGACCCCTTCTTCTTCGCCGTCGTCCCATCGCCCACCGAACCACGCCCCAAGAACCTTAAGGTATAATTTACTTACTCCACATGCATTGCTCTAGCTGCATGTATACCATGAATCTAGGACGTGGTTCAAAGAGGAAAGGAGTGGGGGAAAGTAGTGGGAAAAGTTGTATATAGCATGAATCTAGGACGTGGTTCAAAGAGGAAATGAAGGGGGAAAGTTGTATAGCATGAATCTAGGACGTGGTTCAAAGAGGAAAGGAATGGGGGAAAGTTGTGGGGAAAGTTGTATCGCATAAATCTAGGACGTAGTTCAAAGAGGAAAGGAAGGGGCGAAAGTACTAGTACAGACTGGCTATCCAGCACCTACATTGGTCTAAAAGGGAAAACAATGACAAACGCAGTACGCACATCTGTAACGAACTGATCTTTTGTTTTGGGGGACAAGGCTGTAGAGTTTGAGCAAGACTAGATTTGCTGCGCTCACATAGGGAAAGGTGTCTAAAGATAACAAAACTGGGACCAACACAAATATGCTCCTTGGTTGTTTTGTTCTTTGTTGCAACAGACTGTGCATGACCACAGTATATCGGTAGATGCACATGGTGCTGGTGCGTCCACTGTCCCGTGCAACTCATTAGCTGTTGTTAATTTACGACCCTGTTTGGTTAAAAACTCCCTAGTCCCTACCTGCTTGGTTCCAGGGATTAAACATGGACTAGAGGTTATTCAATGACATGCTAAAAGACCATGTTACCCCTAGTAATGAACTAATAGAGACAAGGTGCGATGCGTGGCAGGGGCAACTGTTGGAAAAAAGTCCCAAAAAGACTCCCTCGGGGTCTTCTTTCTTTAGTCCCAAATGCCCACTTTTAGTCCCTAGAAGTCCCTCCTGTTTGGTTTAGATGGGACTGACATGGAGTTTTTTTAGTCCCTACACCAAAATGTCCCTCTAAACAAACACCCTCTAATAATGCCGCTAGAAAATTGATGCAATGCCATAGTTAAAAGCAAATTACATGTTTAACGAATTTTATTGTTAATATAATCTCTATGTTAATATTAATCAATGCCACCGTTTGAGAAATGCTACTTCCTTGCTTTCTTTCCCATTTAGATAAGGTAGATGCTTCTTTTTGTTGGCTTCTGTGTCATCCACTGTTATTGACCACTAATTGTTTCCTTTGCACCTCTGTGTAAACAGGGTTATCTACTTCACCTCGTTGCCATTGTGACCTTTTGTTGCACTGCACAAAACACTTTTGTTTTAAGAGTGTTTTGTGCAGTTCAACCAAAATGTCACACCGACAACGTTGCTAGATTGCTTGATCTTAGTGGAACTGCACAAGAGGAGATCTTACTTCCTATCCGTGTTGGCAAATTAGGTTCAGATCTTCTTCTTGTGAGTTGTTTGAATTCCGCATCATGAGAGGTCAGTACTAGCCTTCTTTCACATGATTCTGCAGTGTGCTTTCATATGTTGTGCTACTTGTACGATAATGTTGCTTGATTTTAGTGAACTGCACAAATGGAGACAAGACGTCCAATCTGTATGTGCACCGTAATATCCCATTGAGGTAAGATAAGGATATTTCACAACTGTTGGCCTGTATTTTGCCACTTTCATCAGAAAATTAAGTTTAGTACTATACTTGTGCTCCCTAATTGACATGCCAAATCTTACATTGAAGGCGAAGCTTGTCTGTTATTGAACCAAGTGATGAAGGGGAAGAACAAGCGGAAGAAAAACAAAAATCAACTCCCGGTGTTGTAATGAAGCACTGGAACTATGATGACACAAGTAATGATATAGTTTTGCATCTTAATTTATTGCTATGGCTGGAACGAGCAATTGTTTTGCAACTGATTTGATGCCACTCTTAATGTAATACGTAATTATCTCTACTTGTGCAAACACGGATCTTCTTTGAAGATACCATATATTTTAGTGGAACTGCACAAGAAGATGTTGGAAACATTAAACTAATCGAGGAGTATATAGTAAGCATGGCCACCACCATAGATAGCAACAGATGGTTCCGGAGAAGTGCTTCATCCGTATGCTCTACACAAAAAGCCTCCTGACAAAGGTTGGTACTCGCCCACTGATTTCATCCATATGATTGAGCTTTGTCATCTCTATTGGTGTTGTGCTACTGTTTAGATACTGTCATGAAAAAGTGGTATTGTCCTTGAGAAGTGCTTCATCTGTGCTGTTTTAAATATTTCCTTTCCTTTTTTTCGAGCAAACAGGGATGCTAGCATTTAGTAGTTCTCTTGTCTTTGCACAACAGGATCATCTTCCTCTGAAGAAGAATATGGAGTACGTGAAGTGACTAGTTCCGATTATGCTAGGATGAAGAAGCCCTGTCTATCTTCTCATCAAAAGGAGCAGTTGAAGGATGGTTACATTACTCCCCACAAGACCAAACTAACTTCAGCTCAGAAGGACTGACAAATCTCCATTTTTTTGCTGTGATGCGCGAGTACAATATTGTTCTAGGATTCTTTCTGGTGAGTTCCATTTTTCTAAAAGTGTGCTCTACATGGACCATGTAGGTGCCTGTTTAAACTGTCAATTCATAGTACAGTTTGCTTTATACTAATCACTTTTTTGTATTTGTGCAAACAGGGGTGCTCAGCTTGATTTCAATGGGAACTACACAAAATGTTCATGAATACATCGAATCATTCATTTCCACCACAAGAAAGGAGGTGCCGATAAGTTCAAGGCGTTGCCCTTGTCGGAAAAAAAAAGTTCAAGGTGTTGGAACATATAAGGGCGAAATCATACAAGCTACGCGCGAATTTGGTTGATTTTGGTGGAACTGCACAAAAAGAACAGTTGGTTTATTTAGCACGAGGTGCCATGTCAATGTCCGAACTGATGGCAAACCCTGCCCATTCCACAATCGTAGGCATTTGATATTTTGGAATGGGACAACCTTGTCAAATTTTGCTCATTGATTTTAGCAAGACATGTGTTTGATATTTTCGAATGGGACGCCCTTTGCTATCAGCAGCGTCGATCAATTTTTTCTTTATTCTTTAGTTGTGAAGTAAATATTGCCTCTGACATGTGAGTCGCTGAGATGCATAATCATCGACTGTTTTGAATGTTCTCTATGAATTGCCAGCCCTGTGTGTTTGATTGCAATGTGCAGAAACGCTAAAAAGCTGCTCAAACTCTTTGTACTCCTTTTGTTCCTTTTTACTTCGCACATTGTGAAAGTGCATACTTTTTTGTATAAGATTGGTCAAAGTAGAGATACTTTGACTGCAGACAAAGCTTGTATGCAGACTAGAAAGGACCGGAGGGAGTACATGTGAAACTGCTGCAAACGAGGTGATCACCCTGGGAATAGTGCTAGTACGTATTGTTTTGCATGTTGATCCAATGCCAGTGATACAGGAATTCAAACTAATCGAAATAAATTCATTCATACTCGGCCTCGGCGGAGCCGGCGATGTCCTCTGTCTCGTTGCCGCCGGGCGGCGCCTCGGCGGAGCGGTAGAAATCCCCCCCCCTCGTTGCCGGTAGGGTGGGGCCTCGGCTGAGCCGACGATGTCCTCTACCTCGTTGTTGGCGGGGCGGGGCCTCGGCGGAGCCGCCGGTGTCCTCTGCCTCATTGTTGGCGCCGCGGGGCCTCGGCGGAGCAGGGCCTCCTCGACGCCAGCGGAGCGGGGACTCGTCGGAGCCGGCATTGTCCTCTGCCTCGTCCTCAGTCTCGCCAAACAGCGCCTCGCCCGCTTCATCGCCCACTTTGTAGGCGGCCGTAGCCTCCGCCACCCGCATGCGGTACCGCCAGCGCTCGAGGCGTCCCTTGCGGACGGAGAGGTACAAGTCAAGCAGTGCCTCCTGCTCCGCTCGCTCCGCGGCGATCTGCTCCTCCGCCTGCAGGTGCTCCTGGAGGAGATGGTGGTTGTAGGCGGCGTCGGCCTGCGCCTCCCGGAGCCGCTCCTCACGCATCTGCCTCAACGTGTCCATTGGGCACGGGCCTCGCCGATGGTCATGGTGCAATGCACCAGCGAGGATGGCGCGGAGGAGGGGGTTGGCGCCGGATCGTCGACTACCATGTTCTCCATTGAGACGTCGTCGTCCTCCGGCTGCCTGTCAGCCAGCCGGTCGGCAGCAATGGCTGCCGTCTCCTTATGGTCCGTCGTCCGCCCGTCCTGAAGAGCGCTAGAACGCGAGGAAGCCATGGTGGGCAGTAGTGGTGTGGACAGGAGAAAGGGAACGGATGCGAATGACTGCGGCTTTGACCGGTGCAGCAGTTTATATAGCAATGGTGGGCGGCGGAGGGACGGACGTGTGGCGCCGGAGTAGCCGCCTCGGCAACCGCGTATCATTAATGTGGGCGGCAGATGGATGGACGGACGGCACTTGTGTCGTTTGAAGGCGGAGCAATCGCCTGCACCGGGAAGCGGGGCGGGCGGCGCTGACTGTTTCGGGCGGAAAGCGCGCGCGGGCGAGGAGATGACTTTACTTGGAGAGGATGACAATGGGGACCCACCAGGGCCATAGCCTCATGTACGCAAGTGCCTCCTTATTATATATATATATATATATATATATATATATAACTATAATTTATTTTGCTTCCTCCTGGTTTCCTGACATCACGGTCCCACACCATTGCCAACCTATGTACTCCCTCCTTTCTGGTTTATAGGGCTTATCTCAAAATTTTAGTTTTTCCATTTTATAAGGCTCAATTTGGTTGTTTTCCATCACATGTTCAGATTCCAAGGTGCATTAAATCATTGCATGCAAGTATTAAGAGAAAATTGACCAATGCATGTACTTTATGCATGCATGCATTGCAATTAATGCATTGATAAACATAATTTTTTGAGGATAACAAGAGCATTAATTAGGTGCTTTTGCAAAACTACAAAAAGTATTCCACCACTCGCCATCTACCTTGATTGGTGAGATTTTTGAATTGAGCATTATAAACCAGAAAGGAGGGAGTAGTCAATAAACGAGAGAATTGCACAAGAAGCGGCCGACAGCTGGGACCAAGCAGCTCGAGCAGTATTTGTGTTTTTGAGGTTTGAGCACTGCAGAGTTTTTTGATGTTTAGCCCAGATATTAATTTTTCTCCTCTGAACAACAACGAAAACATCGCTGCAGGTATTAACTGGGCGGGCTGTGGCCCGTCTAGCCCAGGCCAGATATCCAGCCCAGATATTAAATTTTTTCAAGCTGAAAATGGCTAGCCCAGCTATACTTTTTTAGGAATACCCAGGCAAGGTCAAGTTGTTATTCTCCGCCCCGCTGGGCTGCAAATCTTTTCTAGGAGGGATGCATTAGGCTTAACAAGAAAATGGGCTTTAAGAAATAATAAATGGGATGTAATTATAAAAACTAGGCAGTAACTATAAAAAAATGCACCAAACACGTAATTACTTTATAAAATATTATTTTTGGATATTGAAATTTTTAATTTCATTAATTGTTGCGAGCGCAATGTTTCGTTCGATTTTTACGTAATATAAATTTATATTTAAATTGTATTTAATCTGACTAGAAATTTCGGAATAAAAATATTTCGGATCCCATCAAAATGTGGGAAATTTTATTGAATTCTGTTTTGAACGGTTGGTTGAAATGGGTTGTACTTTTAACAAACTGTAAATGGACTGTAGTAAATTCCATTAGAATTCAAAAATGGGCTGCACATTCTTACAAATCTCAAATGGGCTATAAGTTCTCTGCCACACACTTCTGGCCTTACTAAGTTGACGCGTCCCCTAAAAAAAAGAGTTGACGCGTATGCAAGGCTTTGTCAACTTATAGTTAACACATGGTTCTAGCAGCAGTGGCCGTTGGATGTCCATCCAATGGATGCCGTGCTTCTTCTTCAATCTCAGATATTCTAGCTTCACCCGCCCAAAAAATGATTCCTCCCCCTGACATCTGGGGCGCACCGTTTCGGAAGCTGACCTGTGGGCCTACTAAGTTGACGTACCAAGGGCTTTGTCAACTTAGTCAATAATAAACGATTCTAGCTGCAGTGACCGTACGATGTCCATCCAACGGCCGTCGTGCTTCTTCAACCTCTGGTCTTCTTGCTCTAGCCGCCCAAAGCAGCGCCGGTCGTGTCGCCTGCTCCTGCCTCCCGTGGCCGGCTGTGCTGCCGCGGAGGCCTCACCGCCCCCTACTACTCCCACCGCTGGCCAGGCCATCCCTCCACTCACCCACACCCCCTGTTATTCTGCGGCGACGGCAGCGCAGCCGAACCAGTGAACCCTCGAACTCCTCTCCGCGTGTGCATCCACTGCCGCGTCTTCCCCGGCTCCGCGTCGTCCCCTTCCTAGGCCTCACCGTCGTCCACCACCGTGGTCCTCTCGGCACGGCGTGGTCAATGTGGTCAAGGAACGACTTCCATCGGACACGGACTATACGTGGAGAGGCTGACAGCTGGGTCCATGGCAGCCGCAAGTAAGTGCCTCCTTATTACGCGCAAAATAATTATTCCTCCACCTAACAGCGGGGACCCACCGGACGGGCCACTGTATTTCACGAAAAAATGATTCGCCCCCTGACTGCTGGGACCCACCAGCTACATCTTCGCACGCAAGGAAGTGCGTCCGGGAAAAAAATGATTCGCCCCCCTAACTGCTGGGACCCACCAGCTACATCTTCGCACGCAAGGAAGTGCGTCTGGGAAAAAAACGATTCGCCCCCCTGACTGCAGGGACCAACCAGCTACACCTTCACACGCAAGGAAGTGCGTCCGGGCAAAAAAACGATTTGCCCCCCTGACTGCTGGGACCCACCAGCTACATCTTCGCACGCAAGGAAGTGCCTGACAGTCGGGACCCACCTGGTCGAAGCGTACGTAGCGTTGTTATTCTGGTCGCGAACGTGTACGTACATATATACTGGTCGATGTAGAGGCGCCCACGTGTCATAGTAGAGGCGCGTGCGTGTCGTAGTAGAGGCGCGCACGTAGCATGTACACGTACGTACAGCGGCCAGTGTGCAAGAAAGAAAATACGGCCACATATGTGTACATACGGGCGGGGTCTCGAACACCTACTCGCGCATACGTACGGCCAGGGCTCGTGTACATGGCTGGGTCGGAACGGAGAAACAGCGTCGTCGTCGTGTTCATGGGGAGGCAACAGAATGCGTCGTGTTCATGGGGAGGCAACGGAATGCGTCGTGTTCATGGGGAGGCAACGGAATGCGTCGTGTTCATCGGGAGGCAACGGAACGCGTGGGAGCCAACAGGCTGGGTCGGAACGGAATGCGTCGTCGTGTTCATCGGAAGGGCTTGGATGGAATAGGCGATGGAAACAAGGCCTGGCATACCGCAGAACGGAGGAAACGGCCTTGTGTTCGACCGGCCACGTTCGAAACGGGATCCTGTTCATCGGGAGGGGTCTGGCGTACCGCAAAACGGAGGAAACGGACCTCCTATGGTCGAAACGGGGGTCCTGTTGATCGGGAGGGGTGTGGCGTACCGCAAAACGGACAAAACGGACTTGTGTTGGAGCGCTACGGTCGAAACGGGGGTCCTGTTCATCGGGAGGGGTGTGGCGTACCGCAAAACGGACGAAACGGACTTGTGTTGGAGCGCCACGGTCGAAACGGGGGTCCTGTTCATCGAGAGGGGTGTGGCGTACCGCAAAACGGGACTCCACGGGATACTGTTCATCTCCATCGTCGACCTCCTCCAGCCTCCATGGGCTACCGTCGACCTCCTCCAGCCTCCACGGGCTCCTATTCATCCAGCCTCCACCGCGCGCTACTCCACCGGCTACTGTTCAACCACCCCTCCACGGGCACCCCTCCACCGTCTACTGTTCATCCAGCCCTCCACACCACATGGTCTTGTTCATCCAGAGGCAACGCCACCGCTCACTGTTCATCCAACCCCCCTGCCCCGCAACGCTCACTGTTCATCCAGAGAGGCAGTATCCATCGGCTTCAGTTAGCAACAGTAACGAAGGAATCGCTCGATCGGGTCCTGTTAACAGCCATCGATCAATCGCTCGGGTTCAGTAACGCGTAGCCTGCAGTGCAATCACTCGGGTTCAGTTCGAGCCCAACACCTTGCTCAGGTTCAGTTAGAGCCAACGCCTCGCACACACGCGCGTACGTGTACGAGAGAAACGCGCATCGCTCGGCCCCCGACCTCCCACCGTAACCGGGAACTCGCCGAAATTTTCCTCGCCCTCGCTTCTACCATGATTTTTTCCGTCATGGACGGCCCAAAGAATGTCATGCAGCTGCGTCTCCGGCCCTCCCAAGACGAAAAGCCCATTTTATGTCATGATTTTTTGTCATAGAAGTAGGAGCCCACCACATCTATGATGATACCGGGTTTTGTCACAATTATCGTCATAGAAGTGTCATATGTATGACAGAAAAAAAATTCGTTCGGCCCAAAATGTCACGGATGTGTCTTTTTTTTGTAGTGCATGTGGAGGACTCGGCGTACATCACGAGCTACCAGAGTCATGGAGGACTCTATCCCCACTGGTGATAAGCCGACTATATATGATTTGTAACCCTAGGCCCCGAGTATGTTATAGAAGCCTGGGGGCTAGTTCGTCGATAGTATACACACATGCACAATGCCTGGTATTCACGTGTACTTTGTACACACCCCTATCACTAATATATATACAGTACCAGGAGTAGGCTTTTTCCTCAACTGCAAGGGTCCGAACTTGGGTAAAACTTTGCCTCGTATTACCATCCAGCCTAACAGTCAGGGATATCCTACCGAATGATCTGATGGAATCATATCTGCCAACTACTAAGAGAGAGAGATGTGTCTGTGGGGGGGGGGGTAATGTGTGTGAGAGAGGCCTAAAGATAATGTGCGTGCGGGAGACACGTAGGCACATATATGTGCGTATAGAGGGCTAGTAGAGACCGTGCGTGTGTGTATATGCATGCGAGAGAAATAGTGTTTTCCAACTGAGATTAGTGAAAAGAGTGGTACATAGTAGTCAGAAAGAGAGAGAGATACAGAGAGAGTGTGTGCATGAGACACCCCGACACCCCGGGAGAGATTGTGAGCATGTGTGAAAGAGAAATGGCGATGTATATAAAGTGTGTGCACTTATGCGTTAGATAGAGAGATATATAGCGTGTTTGTGAGAACGGGCCGAGGCATAGTGCATCTACGTGTAAAAGGCGGTTCTACGCATTAAATTAAAATATAAATGGCATTATTATTTTTGGATGAGATCATGAATTTTGCAATTTGCGTATGAAAGAAAATCGTCTATCAGACACCCATACTCTATTGAATTCTAGCATGTGCATGTGTTTATTTCATATTATCGATCCATAGAGTGAGAGCGGTTTGAAATACAGGCAATGCATTGCTTTTGCGATTCATATATAAACATTAATTAGTGCACTCCATGTTGTTAGTGTCAAGCACTTTATACATTTGCCACTTACATGGATACATTCCAAATTGCTAGCTACGAAATAGAATACATGTTGAATTCAACATAAAGGGGGTTTCGAAGATTTGAATTCATAGGAAGTGCATTCATCTATTTGAACCCGAGATAATGGCATTTGTAAATCAGATCTAAAAGGGGGCATCAATCTTTGTTGTGCGTTTGAACATGCTATATATTCATATGCATGTCTAACTATTTTTTTGCAACCAAGGAGATTATATCTGGAACCATGCATGAACTAAGGTAAGTTGCATATTTTTTAATATATACTCATGTACAATGTATATTCAAATGCACCCCCTCCATTCCAAAATAATCGTAGTTTTAGGATTTTCAAGATTAAATATTTGTGAAGTTTGACAAATCCTGAAAGTTCAATTCAAGAGAACCGAAAACGTTAATGCTTCTGCTCCCAAATATTGAACGAAGCACCAAATAAGCCTCTGGTCACCTGAAACCGCACGAGACTAATGTTTGGTGGCAGGAAATTACTGTCCTGACTCTGGCACGTGTAGCCAATCGGCCCGATGTCCAAAGGTCTAAACCGGGGTAGGTTTGTAACTTCACCAAGATGCCAGTCTCAACTGCCTTCGAGAAGCATTCATACGCCGTGGGCGTCTAAACACCCATGCGCTCGGCCAAAATCTATCCCGCCCACCATTTGGGACACCTGAGATTACTGGCCTGCCCCCAACCCACAATATGTCCGAAATTTTAGATGGGGCAAAGTTTGTAACTTTCCCCAAATTTCAAACAAGCGCGTCCCAAACCAAAACATTGTTCACACTTAGTCCCCCTCCCTCCATTTCCCCATTCATACTCCGTGGGCACCAAAACGCCCTCTCCACCAGCTGCGAAACCCCAGCCTCCTCCGTCCTCCACCCCCATTGCGCCCAATCCACCACCACCCTCCTCCATCCCGCCGGAGCCGGTACCCCGACGTCGTCGTCCAACGCAGCCGCAACCGCAACGCCCTCAAGGACTTAGCAGCTAAAGCCGAGGCAGAGCTGCCTCCACGACGCCGACGCCGACGTGCGCCATACCAGAACCACTTCGACCACGCTGTCCTGCGCCTCACCGCTGCTGCTCCACTGTCGCAACTGTCCACCGCTCCGGAGCTGTTCCGGCTACACCATCGTTCGCCGCCTCGGATCTGGTTCCCCGCCACCGACAGACGGCCACCGCACCACACTCAACAACTTGGCCATGGGTTCGTCCAAGGCTCCACCGTCCTCCACAATTTCTCGTTTCCAGCAAACCATAAGAAGATCGTTGGAAAAACAGAAGGAGGACACAACACTACCAGTAGAAAGAGGTACTCCTCTTCCCTTATTCGTGCAAATCTTACGTCTCTGCTCACACCGTATTCATCCCATGAAATAAACTAGTTGAGTTCTACGTACTACATCTTCTTCGTGATACTAAATGCACAAGGTTTCCTCCCATTTACTATTTCATCTTTGCTAGAGGTCAGTAGCCCGCCTGGATTTCAATTCAGGGTCAGTCGAATCGCAATTAAAAGAAGAAGCACCCGCTTAGGCGCGCAGAGCACCTAGTCCGCCTAGTCGCCGGGGAAGCGGCGCATCGGTGTCTATCATAGGGGTGTGGGGCGCAGGACCTGCTTGCACCCAATCTGGAGGTCAGCGGGGCTTGAAGGGATGGCCGGGGGGCGGTGCCAAGCACGGCGGTGCGGTGAGGTCGAGGGGAGGGCGGAGGCAGGGGACTGGGCCGGTGGTCGCTGGAGTTTCGAGGAAGATCATAACACTGACTGGCTGGAGGTAGATGAAGGCGATCTGCCCATTCTTTGTACATCGGACGGTGCAGAAAAAATGGACTGACTTATTTGTTTTCAGTCGACTGTTATTTTCATAGGATCGTACCTTGTGGTGTGCTGGATGAGCATCTGCATTTCCCAGCCATCCTTGTGCTCATATTTAAAAATCCTAGAATCTAGTAATTTCGTGTGCCATGCATGTTGTAGAGCTATCATATGTCTCCCGTCATTTATTTCTCACCGACCTGCTATCTGCTACCTTTACACTGTACTACTTGTGCACACACTTCACCCATACTCACACTATTGTTTTTTATGCATGGGTATTTCAGACTCTGACGTAGTGTTGATGAATACAAAAAAGAAAAGACAGAAGTCGCTCCAGTGTAATTCGAAGATAAGCACTAAGCGTCTCAGCGCTCCAAACGGTGTAGTGCCAGCAGATGGAGATAGTAAACGTAGCTCTGCAGTTGATGATCTCAATTGCCACACACAACCATCCCAGGTGCTTGCTTTAACTTTGCGCTATCAAATGTGGTTGCATGTTGCATATGGTGTCTAGCTTGTATTGCTTCCAATTTGGTTAAATTGCATCAGCTTACATTGCACATTATACCTTTGATAATGACATGCCTTCCAGCTTTTGATACATACTACATATGTCTATTAACCATGTTCGTACATCAAACTAATGCTCTTTTGTATCCCTCATCAATCACTTATGATGAGACAGTCACCCCAGTGGGTTACTATGAGACGCGCTGCTCATTTAAAGAGTGCAGTGTGATCCTCCCCACATGATTCTCAAGAAACGGCAAGGCTAAATGAAGATAGTCAACGTAGCTCTCTAGTTGATGACCGCAATTCCCCCACACCACCATCGCAGGTGCTTGCTCTTACTTGGCAGTGTGATATGTGGTTGCATGTTGCATATGGTGTCTACCTTGTAATGCTTCTAATTAGGGTAAATTGCATCTGCTTAGTTAACACATTATACCTGTGAATATGACATGCCTTCCTGTTTTTGGTACATATTACGTCTTTCTATTAACCATGTTCTTACATCAAACTACTTTTCTTGTGTATCCCTCATCAATCACTTCTGACGAGACACCTTCAAGTTGATAGTGTAATATTAGTTGCATCTTGCATATCATTTCAAACATGTATTGCCTCTAATTTGTTGAAGTGCCACTTATAATGAGACACATTTAACTTGGTAGAGTGATTTTGGTTGGATCTTTCATATGGTGTCTAGATTGCATTGCTTCCAGTTTGTTGAAATGCCTTCTACTTAGCGTTTTTCGTACATATTCCATCCTCCTACAATGTGGTTGCCATACATAAAAGTTGTGTTCGTCAGTATCATGCATCAACGAATTTGGAAGTGTGAATTTCATTCCTTTTTCTTGTGTGTTTACTTGACAAGGAAAAATCTAAAAGGACGAAGGCACGGAATGATGGTGGTCCTCTGGAGCAACCGAAATAGATGATCTCTGCAGATTCTCCTGCTACTCCTACTGCAGTGCAAGTTCCAAATCTCATCTCCCCTACTCCACAACCCCAGGTGCTTGCTCTAACATGGCAGTGTGATATCTGGTTGCATGTTGCATATGGTGCCTAGCTTGTATTGCTCCTAATTTGTTAAATTGCATCTCCTTGTTTACACATTATACATGTGAATATGACACGCCTTCCTGTTTTTGGTACATACTACATCTGCCTATCACACCATTGTTCTTACATCAAACTACTGTTCTTGTGTATCCTGCATCTATCGCTTATGATGAGACAGTCACGCCCGTGGGTTAGTATGAGACGCGCTACTCTTATAATTAAAGAGTGCAGTTTCATCCTCTCCACATGATTCTCAAGAAACAGCAAGCCTAAATGAAGATATTGAACTTAGCTCTGTACTTGAAGACCGCACTTCCCCTACACCACCATCGCAGGTGCTTGCTCTAACTTCGTAGTGTGATATGTGGTTGCATGTTGCATACGGTGTCTAGCTTGTAATGCTTCTAATTAGGGTAAATTGCATCTGCTTAGTTTACACATTATACCTGTGAATATGACATGCCTTCCTATTTTTGGTACACACTGCATCTATGTGTTAACCATGTTCTTACATGAAACTACCTCTCTTCTGTATCCTGCATCAATCACTTACGATGAGACACATTTATTCGTTGCATATTGCATATTATTTCTAGCCTGTTGCTATGTATTGCTTCTAATTTGGTCAAATACATTTGTTAGGCCACCCTTTTAATCTGATAGAGTGATATTGGTTTCATCTTTCATATGGTTTCTAGCTTGCATTGCTTCTAACTAGTTCAAACACCTTGTGCTTAGTTTACACTTTATACATCATACATGTCAATATGTCATGTCGTCCTGTTTTTCATACATATTCCATCCTCCTATCATGCGGCTGTCTTACATGAAAGTAGTGTTCGTCAGTATCATGCATTAATGAGTTCTGAAGAGCAAATTTTATTCCTTTTTCTTGTGGGTTTGACTTGACAAGGCAAAATCAAAAAAGAGGAAGGAAAAGAGTAAGGAAGGCGATGATGGTGGTCCTCTACAGCAACGTAAACGGAGCATCTGTTTGGATTCTCCTTGTATTGCTAGTGCATTACAAGTTCCAAGTCTCCGCTCCCCTACTCCACGATCCAAGGTGCTTGCTCTAACTTGGCAGTGTGATATCTGGTTGCATGTTTCATATGGTGTCTAGCTTGTATTGCTCATAATTAGTGTAAACTGCATCTGCTTAGCTTACACATGATACGTGTGAATATGACACGCTTTCTTATTTTTGGTACATACTATATCTGTCTATCACACCATGTTCTTACATGAAACTACTCTTCTTGTGCCTGCATCAGTCACATATGATGGGACACCTTTAAGTTGGTAGTGTGATATTGGTTTGCGTCTTGAATATGATTTCTAGCATGTAGCACTACTGCAGGATGCTACTAACGCGGCACTACGATATAAAATGTTGTTAAAGCAGATATAAAATGGAAGGCAATGTTACCGACAGCAGGCTTAACAGCCATCAAATATTGCAATTCAAACTGGTATTGTTGAAAATGAATAGAACGTAGGTAATGCTTAAACATCACACTGGATAAATGTGTAAAACTGAAATAAAGGGCATGTGTTAACTACACCAGGAATAACTAGAACCAAATATAGCCGTTCAAACTGGTATTGATGTAGTCGAGCGGCACAGTTCCGACTTGCACATAATGAACAACACATTGTGAATGATTGAAATAAACAAGGCATAAATAACCAATATAACAACCAAATATAGCCATTGAAAACTGGACAGAGTCTCACTGCAACCAACCTAACAAGCAAATACAGATAAACAGGGCATATGCTTGAAAACTAGACAAATGCTCACTGCAACCAACCTAACAAGTAGATAAAGATAAACAAGGCATCTGCTTGATAACTGGACAAATGCTAAAAAAAGCAACCTAACAACCAAATACAGATAAACAAGGCATCTGCTTGATAACTGGACAAATGCTAAAAAAAGCAACCTAACAACCAAATATAGATATACAAGGCATCTGCTTGATAACTAGACAAATACTCACTGCAACCAAACTAAGAAGCAAATACAAATAAACAAGGCATCAGCTAATAAGACGTGTGTGTTGTGAGCAAACGATTGCTGGTATACAATTGTGAGTGATTGATGAAAACATCACCGACGGGTTCCATTGTTTAGTCCGTGTGCGATGTGATTTTCTTTGTCCGCACAACATTTATGCTCTGTCTACAGAGCATCAACATATATACTTAAAAAGACAGCATTGCATAACCAAATTAAGCATACAATACACAAGTGACTACACACATAACATTTCCACACACCAAAGAAAGCAATTACATGCATACTAAAGTAGGAGAAACGAGGATCTAATCATCTACTTATTGTTGCGATGACGCTTGCCATTGCTCTGCTTCCGGCTGGATCCCTGGCCGTTTTGGGGAAGGAGGCACTTCCTCATGTCAACGATCTGCCTATACATGTCATAGCTCGTGTACGCCTCCTTGGCCACGTACATGACGTGAGCTTTGTCGAGTTTCTCCATCCAGGCCGAGTGCCAGGCACGCTTGTCCTTCTTGCACGAATCCTTCATGTCTCTGTAGTAGGGGTCACTGGTGCGTGTCGGTCCTAAACAAACGGTTTTTAACCCATTTCCGCGACGGCATTTGGAACCGTCGCCAAGTGAGTGTGGGCGATAGGGGGGTCCTTCCCACACGACCCATAAACCGTCGGGGATATGCCCTCCTAGCACACACGCTCGGCAAAATGAGGTCGTGTGCGACTGGCGAGCGCTCAAATACGGAAATACGTGCAGTAGAGCTAAAAAATACAATTATATGGTGAAATTGTTTCCGGTCGCAAGTACAGCCCACACAGTCAGTCCCCACTAAACGTTTCCGTTCGTATGTACATCCCACACAGTCGCTCAAAGGAAAACGTTTCCGTTCACAAGTACATCACACACAATTTTTTCCATTAAATTGTTTGTGATAGCGTTGCCATTGCACACGATATTAATAATTTTATTGTTTGCGTTATTGAATGCATCACACACTGTGTGTAGAAGAAACTGTGTGGTCAAGGTTGTCCATCACACACACTTTTTATGTGGTAAACGTTTGCGCAAGGTGGCCTAACGCAAACAGTTTTCAAGAAAGTCGTGTGTGCACTGGAGATTGACCACACACGTAGTGGATCCTAGAAACGTTTCTGATCTCCACGTATATCGCAGACGCTTCGCTTTCGCAAACAGTGTGCAGTGTAATCCCTAATTAATCCCTAAATTAAAAATCACATGTTTTGAATTAGAAAGTAGGCAATCACTTATTTCATATCCAACCATGTTTATTACAAATATAGGTTCAACTATGCACAGGTACATATACTGAAGAACTATAGAAGCACCAAGTAAAGAATGATGAACCATAGTTGTACTAAAGACTGTAAAGAGAGAGGCGAAAGACATTCTGGTTGCTAGAGAAGGTGAAGCGGAATGCCCATATTGTGCCCTCCTCCATGCGTAATGCGCGCACGACTCTAGGCCAACCCCTTGTGATGGCTGCCTGTCCATCCTTCACTGTCTTCATTAGGACTTCTCGATGCTCATTGTAGTCTGGATGAAATACTTTAACCTTCATTGCGTGTGCACCAATCATGTACTTTGCGAGGTAATCTTGAGTGAACTGCTTCGGGAACCACTGGGAACGAAAAAGATTCAGACATTGTTGTCTAACAACTCATTATGGGTAGTAAAAAGAGAAGGCTGCAGAGTTTGTAGTTACCATCCTACAGCTCACTGTTGTGTTGGATAGAGCATAAACAAATAATTTGCTTGCCACCATTCGTATCTTTTTGCTAATAATCCTTATCAGTTTCCTCACTTGATGCTTGTTCATCAATATCTCATTGCCCCATACGCAAAAAGGGTCGATGCGTGGATCCTTGCCAAGGGCATATGTACCTACAAGCAACAAGTCAATATTAGAAGCTAACTAGTGTCCAGGTCTGGATCTATATGCACTACATTATGGAACGACGGGGGGAGTACAAGCCGAGGGATGAAGCTAACCACGGCGGAAAATGGTGGCCACTCCCGTTGTTGTCCTGCATAAGTAGTGGAAAGGCATGATGAGTATAGCAATCTTAACATCAAACAAATATAGCAAAGGTAAACAACATCATCTCCAAATGATAGCTTGAATGTCTTGGTTTCAGCATGTTGTTAAAGCAGATATAAAATGGAAGGCAATGTTACCGACAGCAGGCTTAACAGCCATCAAATATTGCAATTCAAACTGGTATTGTTGAAAATGAATAGAACGTAGGTAATGCTTAAACATCACACTGGATAAATGTGTAAAACTGAAATAAAGGGCATGTGTTAACTACACCAGGAATAACTAGAACCAAATATAGCCGTTCAAACTGGTATTGATGTAGTCGAGCGGCACAGTTCCGACTTGCACATAATGAACAACACATTGTGAATGATTGAAATAAACAAGGCATAAATAACCAATATAACAACCAAATATAGCCATTGAAAACTGGACAGAGTCTCACTGCAACCAACCTAACAAGAAAATACAGATAAACAGGGCATATGCTTGAAAACTAGACAAATGCTCACTGCAACCAACCTAACAAGTAGATAAAGATAAACAAGGCATCTGCTTGATAACTGGACAAATGCTAAAAAAAGCAACCTAACAACCAAATACAGATAAACAAGGCATCTGCTTGATAACTGGACAAATGCTAAAAAAAGCAACCTAACAACCAAATATAGATATACAAGGCATCTGCTTGATAACTAGACAAATACTCACTGCAACCAAACTAAGAAGCAAATACAAATAAACAAGGCATCAGCTAATAAGACGTGTGTGTTGTGAGCAAACGATTGCTGGTATACAATTGTGAGTGATTGATGAAAACATCACCGACGGGTTCCATTGTTTAGTCCGTGTGCGATGTGATTTTCTTTGTCCGCACAACATTTATGCTCTGTCTACAGAGCATCAACATATATACTTAAAAAGACAGCATTGCATAACCAAATTAAGCATACAATACACAAGTGACTACACACATAACATTTCCACACACCAAAGAAAGCAATTACATGCATACTAAAGTAGGAGAAACGAGGATCTAATCATCTACTTATTGTTGCGATGACGCTTGCCATTGCTCTGCTTCCGGCTGGATCCCTGGCCGTTTTGGGGAAGGAGGCACTTCCTCATGTCAACGATCTGCCTATACATGTCATAGCTCGTGTACGCCTCCTTGGCCGCGTACATGACGTGAGCTTTGTCGAGTTTCTCCATCCAGGCCGAGTGCCAGGCACGCTTGTCCTTCTTGCACGAATCCTTCATGTCTCTGTAGTAGGGGTCACTGGTGCGCGTCGGTCCTAAACAAACGGTTTTTAACCCATTTCCGCGACGGCATTTGGAACCGTCGCCAAGTGAGTGTGGGCGATAGGGGGGTCCTTCCCACACGACCCATAAACCGTCGGGGATATGCCCTCCTAGCACACACGCTCGGCAAAATGAGGTCGTGTGCGACTGGCGAGCGCTCAAATACGGAAATACGTGCAGTAGAGCTAAAAAATACAATTATATGGTGAAATTGTTTCCGGTCGCAAGTACAGCCCACACAGTCAGTCCCCACTAAACGTTTCCGTTCGTATGTACATCCCACACAGTCGCTCAAAGGAAAACGTTTCCGTTCACAAGTACATCACACACAATTTTTTCCGTTAAATTGTTTGTGATAGCGTTGCCATTGCACACGATATTAATAATTTTATTGTTTGCGTTATTGAATGCATCACACACTGTGTGTAGAAGAAACTGTGTGGTCAAGGTTGTCCATCACACACACTTTTTATGTGGTAAACGTTTGCGCAAGGTGGCCTAACGCAACCAAATACAGATAAACAAGGCATCTGCTTGATAACTGGACAAATGCTAAAAAAAAGCAACCTAACAACCAAATATAGATATACAAGGCATCTGCTTGATAACTAGACAAATACTCACTGCAACCAAACTAAGAAGCAAATACAAATAAACAAGGCATCAGCTCGATAACTGAAAAAATGCTCACTCTAACCAACCTAACAACCAAATACAGATAAACAAGGCATCTACTCACTATAAACAACCAAATATAGCCATTCGTGAAACTAAAGTGGACAATTCATACTTAAACATCACATAGACCTATTGAACAATACATTTTTGCATAACTGAAATAATTAAACACAGCACAGTTAAAGCACCGCACGGCAAATGCTACTACAATAAAGGGTACGGGTTGGCAAGCTAGAAAAGGTAGATTTGCTGATAGAATGTTGTCTCACATTTCATGGACGGGATCCTTCCAGTTGGAAGAGCACAAACCCATGGTGCAGTCTCTGATGTCACAGATGGGCTGTTTCACCTTGGAAGAACCTTCGTGGGTGCCCTCCTCGTGGTCGTGGTCGTGGTCGATGAGATCTGACTTGGCAATTGAGGATACCCAAGCCGCCGCCGTAGAACGTGTCCTTCAGAAGTGACAAAATGGGCTCGATGGCGTATAAAGCTCGCAAATCCTTGACTGCTTGGCGGAGGAGATCAGCGGCAGGGCCGTCGAAGAGATCGATGGCGGTTGAACCAGAGGGTTTGGGGATGGACCACTTAACCTGTGACATGGCCCGCGTGAAGCCGTCGGTGTGGACGAGCTTGATGTCGTAGCCAGCTTTCCTGAGATACAGTAATACGCTAGCCCGCTGACATGAAGCCTTCGGCATGGCAACATAGTCAACGTCTTCGCCGGCTTCCACAGCAACGTGTTGCTTTGGGATCGACAGGTCGGGGCAAACGACGGCCACCTCGCCAACGTCCGCCGGAGAGGCCATGATAAACCTCTTCTTGGCCGAACGCTCGTCGGGCTCCCCGGGATACGTGGTCGAGCTTAGGCTGCGACATTCTGGAGCAGGGGATGTGGATTTGGTGGGGAGGGACACCGCAGGCCTCATCTAAAAACTCAGGGGAGTGGGGCGACGGTATGGGAATCGCTGGGTAACCTGAACTTTATTATCTAAGCTAAGAGGAACGGGCAGACCGGCAGGGTTGGCGGCGCCGCCGGTGGCAGCCGTGAGCTAGGGTTTGAGGGGGGAGGGGGGCGGGTGGGGGACTATGGAGGGGGTGGTGTTTGAGGATATGCCGCGACTACTGAAAATTTTAGTAATGGTGGGTGGAGATGGTGGTGGACGAGGGAGGGCGACGGTTCAAATGCCTCGGCTACTGCAATTTCACTATAAGGTCGGTGTTGGAGGAGTGTGGGCGACGGTTGAAGTACGGCAGCTACTAAAATTTGGATAAAGGAATTGATGCGGGGCGGGAGTGCCCAAGAACGCCCACGGTCCAATAACAATATGTGTGTATGATAATAAGGAAAAGTGGCGCGGATCCGCCGATTTTGGCAACGCTCAAGGCGGGTAGTTTGTTTTTTATATTTCTATCTAGCTAGTCTATCGCACATGGTTCGTCCTAATTTCCAAATAAACTTACCCACCTTTAGCTTGCACAGGTGGTGGTTTTACAGTGCACTTGCATTGCACACGGTTAAGCCAGTACCTCCACCCTTTGCTCGCGCTTGCGCGGCCGTGGTGATTTCAGCGCACTTGCGCGGTCGTGGTGATTTCAGCGCACTTGCATCGCACACGGTTGAGCTAGTACCTCCACCTTAATTTGCTCGCGCTTGCGCGGTCGTGGTAATTTCAGCGCACTTGCATCGCACACGGTTGAGCCAGTACCTCCACCCTTTGCTCGCGCTTGCGCGGTCGTGGTGATTTCAGCGCACTTGCATCGCACACGGTTGAGCCAGTACCTCCACCTTAATTTGCTCGCGCTTGCGCAGTCGTGGTGATTCAAATTGCACTTGTATCGCACACGGTTAAGATATTATACCCCGTGTCCGTTGGGGTCATCAGAGTCTTTGCAGCAAAAAATAACGTTAGAGAGGGTCAAAAGACAGCCACACACTAGCATGTGGCCCAAATATATATGAGTGAAAAGGGTGGTCTGTGATGTTCAAAATTCCAATGCACAACTTTGACCCCGCGGACCCACGGTTGGGCGCGTCGTTGAAGATCGATGACAGGGGCCAGAAGTCAAGAACCACCTGGAAGTGGCCAAATATATGTACGAATATTGGGGATGTTTAAAACTTTAAATACACAATGCGTAACTTTGGTGGCACCTGCCTCGCAAACCCGAAAGCACCCTAACAACCACCTAGCTAGGATATATATAATGACATAATGTCGTACCTAGCTAGGATGCTTGGCCCACCACCTCCCACTTCGTGTCAGCGGGGCGGATGCACGTAATGATTGATACTTTGGTCATACATGCATGTCGCCATGACCTACCATAAGACGGACCAATGAATCTTTCATTTGCTCAAATGACAGTTGTTATTGTCGATAAACCGCTTGGGCCAATAGATTGAACCATCATAAAAATCGCACGAGAGGGACCACAAAACCAGCACCTCTTCCATGCGGCCCAAAATGATGTATGTTGGGAAGGGGTGATGTGTGTTTTCAATATAGAATAATGTACAATTTAGATGTGGTGCCTACCTCTCGATACAGACAACAACCATGAAGGCAAGGTAGTTAAGGACGAGATACGTACGCAGGGTTTGATGTAGGTCGAACCCAGCAATCCGAGCATCTGGGAGGGAATCCTGAAAACGCATGAGCTCAAGCTTTGGTTGACCGACATTTGACGGTGACCGGCCCTAACACGAACTAGGAGGAATCCATTCATGGCCAACACACATACCCCTCATTATCGGTCAAAGGGATGATATATACACTCGGGGAGCCCACAGATATCTGTGTCGTCACAAAAAACCGCACAAGGGAGACGTGGTCAATCAGAAGACCCCGTATACACTACATGCGGCCGGAAAATATGTATGGGTATGATGGTGTATGATGTGTTTAAATCCCAAGTGCACAGCTTCGATGGGCCACGCCAACTACATTACAAACCGAACATCGTACCCGACTACAAGCCTGGTTCAATACCTATGGTGTCAGTTTCCCAACTTCGAGGCGGCGGCGGGGGGCAGGGGGGTCATCCCACGCATGCGCTAAAACTTTATTTTCTCTAGCATGGGACACATCTATATATATCTATACATCTATACACCTATATAGTGTGCGAATAACTTTGAAAGTTGCTCGTTGGATGAAGCCAATCCGACGGTACAGAGATGGCAAATCCGAGCACTACTGGCCGTTGGATATCATCTACATTCCACCAGATTCTGCCACATGTACAATCTAGAAGACTCCATGGTTGAACTTAAGCATAATGCACAAACCTCAAAACACAAGCACTTCTCCTTTGTTCTCTAGAATCTTTCATATCTTAATTGTCCAAACCTTTTTTTCTGAATGAATTGTCATTTTTTGTTTTTACCTTTACAATGCACAATTCCATGAATCTTAAAATAGTTTTTTTATAAAACTAATTGGTTTTGGATGAGATGAACTATAAGAATTAAACAAACATCTACATCATGCATATCTGGGAGAAGAGGCGGGAAACCGATTAGAGGAGTGGCGAGAAACGGTAGCCTGTTTTGAATGAAAACCTAGTAGAGAAGGAAGCATGAGCTACACGACGCATGCCCATGTACTGCATGTGCTGTCGAAAGGGCTCAGGGTTGCCGTTCGATCTGGGAGCATCCAACGGTGCACACGTACGATCCGTGGGCTTTGGGTTCTGGCCAGTCAGAACGCACGACTCAGATCGCGCGTGCAGCGGGGGGGATATCATACGAAAACCAACATTCGGTGGAAACCGGTGAAAACCATGAGAAAAAGATGTTTTGAAGTTTCAAAACAATTTCAAAAAAATACGGGATGTTAAGAGGATGATGTTTTATTGCCACACAAAATTTCAAGTTGAAACACATTACGAGATGTGAGCTATGAAAAAGACAAAATCAGTGTTGAATAGTGCCGAATAGTAATGTCACTATTCAGGGCGGAATTTGTCTTTTTCATAGCTCACATCTCGTAATGGTTTTCAACTTGAAATCTTGTGTCGCAATAAAACATCACCTTCTTAAGATCCCACATTTTTTCAGATTTTTATGAAACTTTAAAATATGGTTTGCACGAAGTTTCCATTGAATATCGGCTTTCGTGAGTGAACCGTGTGCTATTTGAAAAAAATTCGTGAGAAGAATCTCGGTTTTCAAAACCCCGTAAATCCAAAACTAAGATGAAAATCGTGAAACCTGCCATGGTGTCACGACATCGCATTTATATGTCGAGGAATTTTTTTCGTCCATTCTGGTGCAAGTTTTATTACAAGCCTCTTACAAACCAGAGCTTCTCTCAAAGAAGCCTCGCGGTTCCGATAGGGAAACGTGTCCCCCTTGTGGGCGAAACGTAATCAGTGCCTCTTTTCGCCTTGTATTTTCTTCGACACGCAACATGGAATGTCATGATATCCATGCTGAAATTTAAACTTATTCAGGGTTCGTTTGGCCTTTTTATACACTAATTGAGTTTCCTAGGCATTTAATGTCCATAATTCAAATCTGAATTACAAATACATGCTCTAGTTCACCAAAATGGCTAGAAAAATTATACATATGTCCTTGGGTGCATGTTTAGGTCCCATGCCAGGAATGAGAACGAATTACAACCGTACCGGTGTCCTGGCTCGTCCTCAAACATTTTGAATCTCGGTTTTTAAGTCCCCATAAATCCTAAACTCACCAGAAAGTCATCAAAGGTGGCATGGTGTCACGTCATGGCACATATATGTCGTGGTAAAAACATTGTCCAATTTGGGCCAAGCTTTATTACAAACCTCTTACAAAAACTGGAGCTTCTCTCAAAGAAGCCTCGTGGTTCTGATAGGGAAACGTGTTCCCCTTGTGGGCGAAACGTAATCAGTGCCTCTTTTCACCTTGTATTTTCTTCCACAAGCAACATGGAACGACAGGATATCCGTGCTGAAATTTAAACTTATTCAGGGTTCGTTTGGCCTTTTATACACTAATTGAGTTTCCTAGGCATTTAATGTCCATAATTCAAATCTGAACTACAAATACATGCTCCAGTTCACCAAAATGGCTAGAAAAATTATACATGTGTCCTTGGGTGCATGTTTAGGTCTCATGCCAGGAATGGGAACGAATTACAACTGTATCGGTGTCCTGGCTCGTCCTCAAACATTTCGAATCTCGGTTTTTAAGTCCCCATAAATCCTAAACTCACCAGGAAGTCATCAAAGGTGGCATGGTGTCACGTCATGGCACATATATGTCATGGTAAAAACATTGCCAATTTGGGCCAAGCTTTATTACAAACCTCTTACAAACCGGAGCCTGTCGCAAGAATTCTCGTGGTTCGATAGGGAAACGTGTCCCCTTGTGGGCCAAACGATAATCACTCCCTCTTCTAGCCTCGTATTTTCTTCCACACGCGACACGGAACAACTGGAGATTCGCGCTGAACTTTGAAATTATTCAGGGTTCGTTTGACCTTTTTTATTCACTAATTGAGTTTTCTAGGCATTTAATGTCCATCATTCAAATCCGAACTACAAATACATGCTCCCGTGCACCAAAATGGCTAGAAAAAATGTACATGTTTCCTTGGGGTGCATGTTTAGGTCCCATGGAACGAATGGGAACGAATTGAACCGCCTCGCCGTCCTGGCTTGGCCTCAAACATTGCGGATCTCGGTTTTTAAATGTCTGTAAATCCAAAACTCACCAGGAAATCATGAAACTTGGCATGATGTCACTACATGGTACATATAATTGTCCAGTTTGGGCGAAGCTATATTACAAGCCTTTTACAAACCGGAGCCTGTCGCAACCCTCGTGGTTCCGGTAGGGAAATATGCCCCTCTTGTGGGCGAAATGATAATCGCTGCCTCTTCTCGCCTTGAACTTTGTTTTCTACAGGCAACATAGAATAACAGGAGTGTCGGGCTGAAATTTGAAACTGTTCAGGCTTCATTTGGCCATTGTATATATATATATATATATTCCTAATTACTAAGTTTTCCATGCATTTAATGTAGTCCATAATTCAAATTTGAACTACAACCACATGCTCCTGTGAAGCAAAATGGGTGGGAAATCGTCCATGTGTCATTGGGTGCATGTTTAGGTCTCGTTTAAGGAATGAGAATGAATTACAAACTTGTCGCCGTCCTGAAACAATGAGAATCTCGGTTTTTAAATCCCAGCAAATCAAAAAGTCACCCAAAAAACATGAAACATGGCACATATATGTCGTGGTAAAAAAACGGCAGTTTGAGAAGAGGCGCACACATTAGTAGCCAACGAAGTCCTTTTTGAAACAAAAAGCTGACACGTTAATATCGCAAACGGTTGTATTATATTTACCGTGTGGCCTGCGTGCAGCTGTTTGATTAGATGGGACGAGCGCGAGAAGTCTACCGTGCAGGCTCGACGGGTTGCGTGCGAGCAGTCCGCCGCGCAGGCTCGACGGGACGCGTGCATCCTGTCCACCTCGCAGGCTCGACGGGACACGTGCGAGCAGCAAGGCCGCCCATGCTCACCGGGAAGCGAGCTCTTTGACCTCCATGCAGCAGCCGCCGCCCGCCTCGCTCACAACTTCTCCATTAATGGGTTAATTAAAGCACCTGGACGGAGGGTGTTTGCTTGTGATCCCATGGCAGCATTTACTTTGTTCGTGTTTTCAACTCGTATTCCGCCCTAATTTAAATTGCCACATAGGGCAATGGATAATACGACCACAAATAAAATGGCAACCGATAATACGACGAAAAATTTACAATGGCGCAGATAATAATTGTCTTACATATTCCGGATAATTTAAAATGCCACATGCGGCAAAGCCCGGAAGACACGGGGGCAAGAGAAGAAGGAAATTGCAGACAACGATCTGGGTCGCTACTGTCTATACTCGTCGATGGATCGCCGGGCGGTGAAATACTCCAACTCCTTCTTCAATTCCTCACGACTTTGCTTGAAAGCAGCCACGGATTCCTCCACCTCCTGCCCGCGCTTGATCCGGAGCTTCCTCAAGCCACCCATCAGTTCCTCGACGACCACTTTCAGCATCATCTCCGAGGCACTGCTCTGCTCATGTAGCATCTTCCAGCCGGCGGCCTCCTCCTCCTTCTCGGCGACCAACTTGAGGAGCTTCGCATTGTCACCCATGAGTTGCTCGACGAGGCCGGTCGCCTTGTCAACAGAGGCATCGCTGATCTTGAGCAGCTTCATCAACCCATCGACCAGCTCCTGCTGCGTAGTGACGCCAGCGAGAATGTCGTCGTCGCCGGCAAAGGACTTCAGGATAGCCGGCCCGTCGCGATGGCCGACGCCTGATACGCCTCCGTCGTATCTACTTTTCCAAACACTTTTGCCCTAGTTTTGGACTCGAATTTGCATGATTTGAATGGAACTAACCCGGACTGACGCTGTTTTCAGCAGAATTACCATAGTGTTATCTTTGTGCAGAAACAAAAGTTCTCGGAATGACCTGGAAATCCACGGAGATTATTTTTGGAAAATATAAAAAATACTGGCGAAAGAATCAAGGCCAGGGGGCCCACACCCTGTCCACGAGGGTGGGGGGCGCGCCCCCTGCCTCGTGGGCCCCCTGGATGTCCACTGACCTCAACTCCAACTCTATATATTTGCTTTCGCGGAGAAAAAAATCAGAGAGAAAGTTTCATCGCGTTTTACGATACGGAGCCGCCGCCAAGCCCTAATCTCTCTCGGGAGGGCTGATCTGGAGTCTGTTCGTGGACTCCCGAGAGGGGAATCCGTCGCCATCGTCATCGTCAACCATCCTCCATCACCAATTTCATGTTGCTCACCGCCGTGCGTGAGTAATTCCATCGTAGGCTTGCTGGACGGTGATGGGTTGGATGAGATTTACCATGTAATCAAGTTAGTTTTGTTAGGGTTTGATCCCTAGTATCCACCATGTTCTGAGATTAATGTTGCTATGACTTTGCTATGCTTAATGCTTGTCACTAGGGCCCGAGTGCCATGATTTCAGATCTGAAACTATTATGTTTTCATGAATATATGTGAGTTCTTGATCCTATCTTGCAAGTCTATAGTCACCTATTATGTGTTATGATCTGACAACCCCGAAGTGACAATAATCGGGATACTTCTCGGTGATGACCGTAGTTTGAGGAGTTCATGTATTCACCAAGTGCTAATGCTTTGGTCTGGTACTCTATTAAAAGGAGGCCTTAATATCCCTTAGTTTTTATTAGGACCCCGCCGCCACAGGAGGGTAGGACAAAATATGTCATGCAAGTTCTTTTCCATAAGCACGTATGACTATATTCGGAATACATGCCTACATTACATTGATGAACTGGAGCTAGTTCTGTGTCACCCTAGGTTATAGCTATTACATGAGGAATCGCATCCGACATAATTATCCATCACTGATCCAATGCCTACGAGCTTTTCACATATTGTGCTTTGCTTATTTACTTTACCATTGCTACTGTTACAATCACTACAAAACCCAAAAATATTACTTTTGCTACCGTTACCATTACTATCACACTACTTTGCTACTAAATACTTTGCTGCAGATATTAAGTTATCCAGGTGTGGTTGAATTGACAACTCAACTACTAATACTTGAGAATATTCTTTGGCTCCCCTTGTGTCGAATCAATAAATTTGGGTTGAATACTCTACCCTCGAAAACTGTTGCGATCCCCTATACTTGTGGGTTATCAAGACTATTTTCTGGCGCCGTTGCCGGGGAGCATAGCTCTATTCTTTGAGTCACTTGGGATTTATATCTGCTGGTCACTATGAAGAACTTGAAAGACAACTAAACAAAGATTTATCCCTCAACTATGAGGGGAGGTAATGAATTGCCATCTAGCTCTGCACTAGATTCTCCTTCTGTTTTGAGTAAGCTTGCGACACCTAAACCTGCAACTGCTATGAATTATGATATGTCGCATGTTATTGATGATGCCACTTCTGCTATGCATGATACTTATGATGAAACTACTTCTATGCTTGATACTACTGTGCCATTAGGTGAATTTCTTGATGAACAACTTGTTAGGGCTAGAGAGAATGAAATCATTGAAAATGAAATTATTGAAGATAGTGATGATGAAGGTTCTCCCCCTAAATATGAATTGCCTATTGTTCCTGAGGGTTATGTTATGGATGAAGAAACTGCTAGTGATCTTCTTACTTGCAATGATAGATCTGATCTTAAGAAGTTATTAGCTAAACTTAAACAGAGATCTCTAAATGCTAGAATGGAATATGACCCTGCTTTTGCTACTTCACCTATCTTTGTTACCGATAAGGATTATGAATTCTCTGTCGATCCTGAGATAATTACTTTGGTTGAATCTGATCATTTTTATGGCAACGAACCTGAAACTGTTGTGGCACATCTTACTAAATTGAATGATATAGCCACCCTGTTTACTAATGATGAGAAATCTCGCTACTATTATATCCTTAAGATATTCCTGTTCTCATTAAAGGGTGATGCTAAAACTTGGTTTAATTCTCTTGATCCTGGTTGTGTGCGTAGTCCCCAGGATATGATTTATTACTTCTCTGCTAAATATTTCCCTGCTCATAAGAAACAAGCTGCCTTGAGGGAAATATATAATTTTGTGCAAATTGAAGAAGAGAGTCTCCCACAAGCTTGGGGGAGGCTTCTCCGATTACTTAATGCTTTGCCTGATCATCCTCTTAAGAAAAATGAAATACTTGATATCTTTTATAATGGACTAACCGATGCTTCCAAGGACCACTTGGATAGTTGTGCTGGTTGTGTTTTCAGGGAAAGAACGGTCGATCAAGCTGAATTGCTATTGAATAATATGTTGACTAATGAAAATAATTGGACTCTTCCTGAGCCAATTCCTGAGCCAACTGAGCCAACTCCTGAACCTATTCTTAAACCAACTCCGAAGAAGAGGGGTGTTCTATTTCTCAGTCCTGAAGATATGCAAGAGGCATAGAAATCTATAAAAGAAAAAGGTATTAAAGCTGAAGATGTTAAGAATTTACCTCCTATTAAAGAAATACATGGTCTTAATATACCACCTGGTTAAGAAACACATTGTCTTGATAACCCTACACAGGTAGTAAAGGTAAATTCTCTCTATAGATATGATAAAGTTGAAATCCCTTCTGCTAAGTTTTCTAGCCAATGTTTAGATGAATTTGATGAATTTATGGCTAGACAAGAAAACTTCAATGCTTATGTTAGTAGACAATTAAAGAGTAATGCTTACATGATTGGACACTTGAGTGATTATATGGCTAAAGTTAAAGGTGAACTCAAACTCATTAGCAAACATGCTTCTATGGTTAACACTCAAGCAGAACAAGTACTTAAAGCTCAAAATGATTTGCTTAATGAATTAAATAATAAACATGACTTTGCTGTTAGAGTGGCTACTCGAACTGGTAGAATGACTCAGGAACCTTTGTATCCTGAAGGCCACCCTAAGAGAATTGAGCAAGATTCTTAGAGAAATAATGTAGATGCACCTAGTCCTTCTAAAAAGAAGAAGAAGAAAAATGATAGGACTTTGCATACTTCTAGTGAACCTATTGTAGACATACCTGAGAATCCTAATGATACTTCTATTTCTGATGCTGAAAAACAATCTGGTGATGAACATGAACCTAGTGATAATGTTAATGATAATGTTCATGTTGATGCTCAACCTAGCAATAATGATGATGTAGAGATTGAACCTGTTGTTGATCTTGATAACCCACAATCAAAGAATCAACGTTATGATAAGAGAGATTTTGTTGCTAGAAAGCACGGTAAAGAAAGAGAACCATGGGTTCAAAAACCCATGCCCTTTCCGCCTAAACCATCCAAGAAAAAGGATGATGAGGATTTTGAGCGCTTTGCTGAAATGATTAGACCTATCTTCTTACGTATGCGCTTAACTAATATGCTTAAAGTAAATCCTTATGCTAAATATATGAAGGATATTATTACAAATAAAAGAAAGATATCAGAAGCTGAAATTTACACCATGCTTGCTAATTATACTTTTAAAGGTGGAATACCTAAGAAACTAGGAGATCCAGGGGTACCAACTATACCATGCTCCATTAAAAGGAACTATGTTAAAACTACTTTATGTGATCTTGGAGCCGGTGTTAGTGTTATGCCTCTCTCTTTATATCGTAGACTTGAATTCAATAAGTTGACACCTACTGAAATATCTTTGCAAATGGCTGATAAATCAACTGCTATACCTGTTGGTATTTGCGGGGATGTGCATGTTGTGGTTGCAAATGTCACTATCTTAACGGACTTTGTTATTCTTGATATTCCCGAGGACGATAGTATGTCGATTATCCTTGGTAGACCCTTTTTGAATACTGCAGGGGCTGTTATTGATTGCAACAAAGGCAATGTCACTTTTCATGTTAATGGTAATGAGCATACGGTACACTTTCCGAGGAAACAACCTCAAGTTCATAGCATCAATTCTATTGGAAAAAGTCCAACTATTATTATTGGAGGTTTTTGAATTTCCTCTTCCTGCTGTTAAGAAGAAATATGATATTCTTATTATTGGGGATGTTCATATCCCCGTTGAGGTAACCTAGTGTTATTCGAAATTTCTCCGGTTCCATGTTATTCGGAATGAGTTTGTTAACAGGACTTGATCAACCTTGTTAGCGGATTCCTTTTGATGATCATGAGATGGATGAAATTAGAAGGCACAACCTTCTGTACCCTCTTTTTACTTTCTATTATTTAGAATAAATAAAGCAAAAATAGTATTATCTGTCTGTTTTCTGAATTATCCATACAATAAAAAATATCCCGAAAATAAAAGTTCTCCAAATGCCTTGCCAATTTAGTATGATTTTTTCTGGAATATTTGAGAATATCTGGCACTGAGAACACGTCAGGGGGAGCTGGCACCTGGCCATGAGGGTCCAGGGCGCGCCCACCCCTACAGGGCGCGCCCCCTGCCTCATGGGCCCACGGTGGCCCCCCTCCACTTATTCCTGCACCCACACACTTCATCTTCCTCCCAAAAAAATCACCATCCAGCTCAAGCACGAGTTCTAGCTCATTTTGCTGCGATTTTCGATCTCCTTGCTCAAAGCTCCATTCACAAAGCTGCTTTGGGAGATTGATCCTTGGTATGTGACTCCTCCAATGGTCCAATTAGTTTTTGTTCTAGTGCTTTATTCATTGCAAATTTTTGCTGCCTAGGTGACCCTGTTCTTGAGCTTGCATGTCAAATTTATGAGGTCCCAAGTAATTCTAATGCATGATGTAGGCTCTAGGCACTTGTGGGAGTAGTTGCTATCAGTTTTGTTAAGTTTGATTCACTTTTATTTTGAGTTACTAAAAATTTCAGAAATTTTCAGAAAATGATTAAGAGATTTTTGAGGGGCTCTTCTAGCCAAGGCTCCAAGGATAAGCAAGCTAAGGAGAATGAAAAGCCCAAGTATAATCTCCCTCGTGTGGCGGAAGTGCGGCCGTGTGAATGGCCTTGTGATAATTTCTTAAGAGAAGCTGGGATTTATGATGACTTGTATTCATTGGCTGATAATGCGGGCCTCGCCGACTTCCTCCACGACCAGATTGAACAGTATCTCTTACTCACCAATACTTTCGTGCAAAACTTCTACTATTATCCTAAGAAATCACCTCCTTCGGTAGTCTTTCATTTATATGATGTGGCTAGGGAGATGTCATTACGTGATTTTTGCACGGTTTGCAAAATACCCTTCGAGGGAAGCTTAGAGGAACCACATCGTAAAGATGTGGATGGTTTTATTGATACTATTACTGTAGGGGAATCGAGGAAGGTTTCCAATGCGAGAATTACTAGCATACATTTTTCCTGTTTTACGCTACTCTGCCATATTTGCTAGTCGATGCCTAATTGGTCGCGGAAACTATGGAAACCTCAGTGTCCCTGATATCATTATTTTGTTCCATGCCTTATTTTGTGACAACTCTTTTAGTATGGGTGCCGTTATTGCTAAATGATTAAGTCTGAACCATACAAAGGGCCCCATCTTTGGAGGTGTCTATGCTACACGCCTTGCTGAACATTTTAACATACCTATTAGGCATTACGAGAAAGAAGAAAAGTTGCTACCTTCTGTTTTTCTAGATTATAAGAGCATGGTAGCACATGAGTTTATAGTTAGCAATAATGATAAGATGCTTCAGTATAATTTGAGATTTAATAAGAAACACAATGAGATTATTATCTTGCATGCGCCCTCTTTGTTTGATTTAACTGCAGGCCCTTATCTCGTCTTACCGGAGGCTGTCTACGTGCTCCGTGGCCAGACGTCAGCTCCAGAGCCTAAGCCGGAACCACAACTTGATCCTTATCGTCCATCATCTTATCAGTGGGATCCGGAGGAGATCGCCAGCCAGTGGCAATATGATGACACTCCTCAGTACACCGGAGAGAGTAGCTATGATCCATGGGCATAGACCAACTTAGGCCAAAAGCCTAAGCTTGGGGGTGTACGTATCTCTCACCGACATTACATTTATGTTCACACACTCACTGCTAGTTGTCGGTGCTCATACTTTTTCATTGTACCATCCATGCTAGTTTAATTTCTTTTTCTAGCTTTCTTCTTGTGTGTTTGATAAACCTTAAGAAAAACCAAAAATATTAGTTAGTTTAATTTCCATGCTTGTAGTAGTAATTAAAATGAAAACCCAAAAAGATTTCTCGTTCTTTTTTTACTTGTTGGGAGCTTTCCCGTGTAAATAGTTGTATTTCTTTTCTTTTCCTTTGGTGCTCGAGAGGAGAAGACCATAATAAAAATGTTTAGTGGCTCTAATATGCATGATTTTTGATTTAACCAAGAGCCCATATTGCCTTGTCTTCTCCTGTTTATTGAATGCTTGCAGATTCCAGCTTAGTCCAACGCACGAGCACTATTATTATACACACCGTTCGGTCGTGCAAGTGAAAGGCAATAATGACAATATATGCTGGACTGATTGAGATGAGAGAAGCTGGTATGAACTCGACCTCTCTTGTTTTCGTAAATATGATGAGTTCATCATTCCTGATTCAGCCTATTATGAATAAACATGTTTGCAATGACAATTAGAGATTATAGTTGCTTATGCCATGCTTAATTAGCTAGGAGCTTCTAATGGTTTACCTTGCGTGCCAACATGCTATTAAAATGGTTGTGATGTGGTATGATAGGGTGGTATCCTCCTTTGAATGATTCGAGTGACTTGACTTGGCACATATTCACGCATGTAGTTGAAACAAATCAACATAGCCTTCACGATATTTATGTTCATGGTGGATTATATCCTACTCATGCTTGCACTCAATGTTTATTAATTTTAATGCATGTTCATGGCTGTTGTCGCTCTCTAGTTGGTCGCTTCCCAGTCTTTTGCTAGCCTTCACTTGTACTAAGCGGGAATATTGCTTGTGCATCCAAACTCCATAAACCCCAAAGTTATTCCATATGAGTCCACCATACCTTCCTATATGCGGTATTTACCTGCCATTCCAAGTAAATTTGTAAGTGCCAAACTCCAAATCTTCAAATGAAATTCTGTTTTGTATGCTCGAGCAGCTCATGTATCAACTAGGGATGTCTGTATCTTCCATGCTAGGTGGGTTATTCTCAAGAGGAGTGGACTCCGCTCCTCATTCATGAGAAAATGGCTGGTAACCGGGATGCCCAGTCCCATGATCAAAAGATCAAATCAAATCAAAATAATGGCAAACAAAACTCCCCCAGGATTGTTGCTAGTTGGAGGCACCCGTTGTTTCGGACAAGCCATGGATTGATGTTTGTTGGTGGAGGGGGAGTATAAACTTTACCATTCTGTTTGGGAACCGCCTATAATGTGTGTAGCATGGAAGATATTGAGATCTCATAGTTGTTATGTTGACAGTGAAAGTATACCACTCAAAATATTATTTATCTCTATTTCAAAAATCGAGCTCTGGCACCTCTACAAATCCCTGCTTCCCTCTGCGAAGGGCCTATCTATTTACTTTTATGTTGAGTCATCACCCTCTTATTAAAAAGCACCCGCTGGAGAGCACCGCTGTCATTTGCATGCATTACTATTAATTTATATTGGGTATGACTTGACTGGATCTCTTTTACCACGAATTACAATGTTTAGTCAGTCCTTGATCTTTGAAGGTGCTCTGCATTTATGATTTGTGGTCTCAGAAAGGGCTAGCGAGATACCATCTTGTCATATCATATTATGATTGTTTTGAGAAAGTGTTGTCATCAGAGATTTATTATTATTGCTCGTTAGTTGATTATGCCATTGATATGAGTAAACATGCGACCTAAGTGTTATTGTGAATATGGTTAGTTCATAATCTTTGCTGAAAACTTGAATGCTGGCTTTACATATTTACAACAACAAGAGCAAACAGAGTTTGTAAAATTTTTTCTTTATCACTTTCAGTTTATCAACTGAATTGCTTGAGGACAAGCAAAGGTTTAAGCTTGGGGGAGTTGATACGTCTCCATCGTATCTACTTTTCCAAACACTTTTGCCCTTGTTTTGGACTCTAATTTGCATGATTTGAATGGAACTAACCCGGACTGACGCTGTTTTCAGCAGAATTGCCATAGTGTTATCTTTGTGCAGAAACAAAAGTTCTTGGAATGACCTAGAAATCCATGGAGATTATTTTTGGAAAATATAAAAAATACTGGCGAAAGAATCAAGGCCAGGGGGCCCACACCCTGTCCACGATGGTGGGGGCACCCCTCCCCCTGGGCGCGCCCCCTGCCTTGTGGGCCCCCTAGATGTCCACTGACCTCAACTCCAACTCTATATATTTGCTTTCGCGGAGAAAAAAATCAGAGAGAAAGTTTCATCGCGTTTTACGATACGGAGCCGCCACCAAGCCCTAATCTCTCTTGGGAGGGCTGATCTGGAGTCCGTTCGGGGCTCCGGAGAGGGGGATTCGTCGCCGTCGTCATCATCAACCATCTCCATCACCAATTTCATGATGCTCACCGCCGTGCATGAGTAATTCCATCGTAGGCTTGCTGGACGGTGATGGGTTGGATAAGATTTACCATGTAATCAAGTTAGTTTTGTTAGGGTTTGATCCCTAGTATCCACTATGTTCTGAGATTGATGTTGCTATGACTTTGCTATGCTTAATGCTTGTCACTAGGGCCCGAGTGCCATGATTTCATATCTGAACCTATTATATTTTCATGAATATATGTGAGTTCTTGATCCTATCTTGCAAGTCTATAGTCACCTATTATCTGTTATGATCCGACAACCCCGAAGTGACAATAATCGGGATACTTCTCGGTGATGACCGTAGTTTGAGGAGTTCATGTATTCACTAAGTGCTAATGCTTTGGTCCGGTACTCTATTAAAAGGAGGCCTTAATATCCCTTAGTTTCCATTAGGACCCCGCTGCCACGGGAGGGTAGGACAAAAGATGTCATGCAAGTTCTTTTCCATAAGCACGTATGACTATATTCGGAATACATGCCTACATTACATTGATGAACTGGAGCTAGTTCTGTGTCACCCTAGGTTATAGCTATTACATGAGGAATCGCATCCAACATAATTATCCATCACTGATCCAATGCCTACGAGTTTTTCACATATTGTGCTCTGCTTATTTACTTTACCGTTGCTACTATTACCGTTACTATCATACTACTTTGCTACTAAATACTTTGCTGCAGATACTAAGTTATCCAGGTGTGGTTGAATTGACAACTCAACTGCTAATACTTGAGAATATTCTTTGGCTCCCCTTGTGTCGAATCAATAAATTTGGGTTGAATACTCTACCCTCGAAAACTGTTGCAATCCCCTATACTTGTGGGTTATCACCTGCTCAGCAGTCGGCCCGGAACTTGCAGGCTACACCCAGTGGGTGCACTGGCGCGCCCCCACGGAAGATTTCAAGAATTAAAAAACAAGAAACAAGTAACGTACCCGGGCGGCCGCCCGCGTTGCTAAGAACTCCTGCACGGATTGCTGGAGGGTGGCGCCTTGGGTGTTGAACCGGCCCAAGACATCCTGCACGGCCACGTTCAAGACACATGTGCCGCCCCCAGACGTCCAATCCGGTGGGGCGGCGCTGGTGGCCTCGGTGTCGGGCGTCGACGAGCTAGCAGCCCCGATCTCCATCGGCCTTGGCACCGAGATCGCCCTCGCCGGGCGCTGGCATGCGGGAACGCGGACCATGGGAGTCGGACCCACCACCAACTTGCCGCCAGATGTCGACACCAGCGGCGCTTCAGGCCGGCTGCCTTGCGCGTCGCCAGTCGGCGCGCGCGGAGGCACCTCCGCCTCCAAAACAACGGGGCCTCCCCCTCCCTCTCCAGGGCCTGCTGGTCGACACCGGCCCCTCCAGTCGGCGCCTGGCCCTCCGGCACCGGCGGCTCCGTGTGCTGGGGGCCGGTAGACTCTGGAGACCGGCTGCGGGACGCCTCCTCCTCCTGCGCCTTGGCGGCCGCATCCACCTGACCCTTGCTGCGTCGGCCGCCTCCGGACGAGGCTCGTGACAGAGAGAGCGGAGCTCTACGCGCCAAACAAAAAGGAAGTAGGAAGAAGTTTCCAAGAAAAGAAGAAGCAAACACCAGATCAAAACGCAGGGAAAACCGAGTTGCTTACGCAGACACCGTCGGGAGCGGCTTCGGGATCTTCTTGAAGGCGGCTGCCTTCAGGGCCTCTTGCCGCCTGGGCGTGGCAGCCGACTGCTTGGCCTTCTTGCTCGGCCGGGTGCCAGATGCCCCTGCGTCAGCTCGACGCTTCAAGGAGCCGGCTGCTCCAGATGTCAGCCCCGCGGCGCGTGCGGCACGGTGTGGCTCGCCGCCGCCTTCGTCATCGTCCGGCCACCCCCAGACATCCCCTGCCACGCCGCCTCCTCCGGTGGCGTCGTCCTCCTCCGGTGGCGTCGTCCTCCTCCAAGGCGACTGCCCCTAGCTTGAGGTCGCCTATGTCGCTGACCTCCCGGTCCGGCATCCACCGGTGATTGAGGCTGACGGCGTGCTGCACAACACCCGAACGATTAGACTTGATGAAGGTCGTCGCAAAAACAAAAAGAACAAAGAAGAAGGTCGAGTGCTAACCCCAGGTGGCGGGTTGGCCCGGCTGTAGGGCTCCTTGCTGAAGCTCCACCTCCCCACTTCGAGCTGGCTGCCGGAGATGAAGTTGACATGGTGGGCGACCTCATCCATCGACATCTCCTTGGTTGACGTCCGGCTCGGATCCCGGCGGTCGCCCATGTCACAGATCAGCTGGGGCCAAAATTGGAGCGGCAGCACCCGGCACTGGATGAAGCCAGCCGCCAGGTCTGCCGGTCGAAGGCTCTTCACCTCCGTCATAGCCTCCAGGTGGTTGAGGACGCGGGTGACACCAGCCGGCAGCGGCCTCGCCGGCTGCTGGCCCCAGTTGCTCCGTGGCTCAGCAGGCGGGCCGGTCATGAAACTCGACAGGTTGACGAAGTTGCGAGTCGGATCCAAGTTGCGGGCGTAAAAATACATTTTCTGCCACAACTTGGCCAACTCCAGCACCACCACGGCCGGAAACCGGGGTCCGCCACCAGTGCGCCGCATGGCGACGCAAGCACCGCACTGAGCTGCCTCCCCCTTGGCCGCGGTGCCAAGCTTGAGGTAGAAGAAGCGCCCCCATAGCTTGAGTGTGGGCAAAATTCCGAGATAGCCTTCGCAGAAAGTAACGGAAGAGAGAAGTACCACGGTGTTGGGCGTGAGGTGATGCGGCTGCAAGCCGTAGTTGTTGAGGAAGGCGCGGAAGAAGCCACTCGCCGGCAAGCCGAAGCCGCGGAGAAAGTGGCTATGGAAGACCATGTACTCGTCGGGCTCCGGCGCCGGCGAGATCTCCCGCTCCAGCGGAATCTGCACCCCCACGCACTCCTCGCTGGGCAGCCTCTGCGTCGCACGGAGAAAGGCAATGTCCTCGTCTTGGACATTGGAGCCATCCCAATCACCGGAACGACAGTCCCGCGCCATGGTCGCGATGGCTCTGTGGCGCGGCGGTGCGGCGAAGTCGAGGGCGCGGAGGCATGGTGAGGATGAGCGGCGACGGGCTGCCTTGACGTTCGGCAGCGAGCGGCGGGGTGGCGTGGAGCAGCGAGGAGCAGAGGAAGAAGAAGACGAAGGTCGAGGAGGGTGCGCATGCGTTCTGCCGCCCCCTCCTCCCCCTACTTATAGAACCCCGGCGGCGGAGCCGAGGGGGCGAGACGTGGGGGCGCGGGATTAACTGCGCCCACTTCCCCCACGACCCCACACCTTCCGCGCCATAGCGGCGTGAAGTTAACGCGCCTGGGAAGCGCAACCACCCGCCTCGGCCGCAACGGATCTGCGCGTGTGCCGAGGCCCTGTAGTGGTGGGCCCAGGCCTGCGACAATGTCCCGTCGCGCGCGTGGGCTGGTAGGCCGGCCTAGTCTGCTGGCGCCGCATGGCGAACGAGCAACGGGCGGCAAGCCCGTCACCCGGCTGGCGCGCCACACGGCCTCCACCACAACGATTCGAATTCACCAGGCGGCCGGCCTGGCCATGGCCGGCTCCTAACAGTCGGCATCTCCACAAGACAGATGAAGCAAGATCACCATATCACTCGAAGTAAGAAGCTGTTGAGGCTCCTCGATTTTCAGCTGCGGCGCCCCATCCAGCTTCGGGGACTACTATCGGGGTAAATGACCACGGGTAGCCTCATCAGCCCCCCATGGTATTTCAAAACATCAGGGCTGACTGCGCTCCTCACACCTCCCAGAAGAACGACCGGCTTCTTGGGCCGGCTAGTCTAAGAGGCCAGCTGCTAGAAGACGGCGAGACCACAGAAGGCAGCCACGAGGGGGCCGACTCCTAGCAGGCGGCCCCTTGTCCCCTCAAAGTTTGCACCCACATAACCATGATGGGACGGAGCGTGGCTACAGTGCGAACTGCCACCCCCGAATCCAGGGTGGATCGTGGTCACAGTGCGGTGTACCAAGCGGACACCCCTCGCTCGGCGCGACACTGTTGCCACGCAACCTGTGACATCACTTACGTCAGAGGGAGCCATGCTCCCACGACGGGTGGTCGGTATGGACCGCAGGCGGCGGGCCCTACCTGTCCGCGAGCCACCAGAAGGCGGTGAACCCCAAGCAGACGGCAACAAGGGCAGGCCGACCCCTAGCAGGCGGCCCTTCTCCCCCCTCGGAGTCTGCACGCCATTAATCAGATGAGACGGGGTGTGGCTACAGTGAGCGCCCGCCAGGCGGCGGGACTGTAGCCATGCTCCCCCCGACAAAGCCTCCGTCATCAAGGGCGAGGCTATAGTATAAAGCGATCAACATGGCCCACAGGCGGCGGCCCCTACCTGCCAGCCGAGATCACGGCAGCCGGCGGGACCCACCAAGCGGCGGGCCCCAGCAGCCGGTGGAGAAGTCGGCGCCAAGAGACACTGACGGTCGGGTCCTACACCCAGCCGAATTACCATTGTACCCCTGGGGGTAGGCCTATATAAACTTCCAGGCTTCCCCATGCAAGGGGTTTAGAACCCTAGAGAACATACGCACACATATAGAGAAAGGAGTAGAGCTAGCCTTGCCCTTCTTCCTCCTCTAGCCAAACAGCTCAAGGAGCAACCTTGTAGCCACTCTATCAACCATAGTGATCATGCGGAGACCCCGCAGAGCAGGACTAGGGGTGTTATCTCCACGGAGAGCCCCGAACCTGGGTAAGATTCGCAGGCGTGTGCGGTCTCGCTCACTCCCGCTTCTAGAGCCCGGCGACGTATGATGCGTCTCCAACGTATCTACTTTTCCAAACACTTTTGCCCTTGTTTTAGACTCTAACTTGCATGATTTGAATGGAGCTAACCCGGACTAACGTTGTTTTTAGCAGAATTGCCATGGTGTTATTTTTGTGTAGAAACAAAAGTTCTCGGAATGACCTGAAACTTCACGGAGATTATTTTTGGAAATAATAAAAAATACTGCCGAAAGAATCAAGGCCAGGGGGGCCACACCCTATCCACGAGGGTGGGGCGCGCCTGCCCCCCTCGGCGCGCCCCCTGCCTCATGGGCCCCCTGGAGCTCCACCGACCTCAACTCCAACTCTATATATTCACGTTTGGGGAGAAAAAAATCAAAGAGAAGGATTCATCGCGTTTAACGATACGGAGCCGCCACCAAGCCCTAATCTCTCTCGGGAGGGCTGATCTGGAGTCCGTTCGGGGCTCCGGAGAGGGGAATCCGTCGCCATCGTCATCATCAACCTTCGTCCATCACCAATTTCATGATGCTCACCGCCGTGCGTGAGTAATTCCATCATAGGCTTGTTGGACGGTGATGGGTTGGATGAGATTTATCATGTAATCGAGTTAGTTTTGTTAGGGTTTGATCCCTAGTATCCACTATGTTCTGAGACTGATGTTGCTATGACTTTGCTATGCTTAATGCTTGTCACTAGGGCCCGAGTGCCATGATTTCAGATCTGAACCTATTATGTTTTCATGAATATATGTGAATTCTTGATCCTATCTTGCAAGTCTATAGTCACCTACTATGTGCTATGATCCGGCAACCCCGAAGTGACAATAATCGGGACCACTCCCAGTGATGACCAAAGTTTGACGAGTTCATGTATTCACTATGTGTTAATGCTTTGGTCCGGTACTCTATTAAAAGGAGGCCTTAATATCCCTTAGTTTCCAATAGGACCCCGCTGCCACGGGAGGGTAGGACAAAAGATGTCATGCAAGTTCTTTCCCATAAGCACGTACGACTATATTCGGAATACATGCCTACATTACATTGATGAATTGGAGCTAGTTCTTTGTCACCCTATGTTATAACTGTTGCATGAATAATCGCATCCGACATAATTCTCCATCACCGATCCAATGCCTACGAGCTTTTCACATATTTTTCTTCGCTTATTTACTTTTCCGTTGCTACTGTTACAATCACTACAAAACTGCTACCGTTACTTCTGCCACTGTTACCGTTACTATCATACTACTTTGCTACTAAATACTTTGCTGCAGATATTAAGTTATCCAGGTGTGGTTGAATTGACAACTCAACTGATAATACTTGAGAATATTCTTTGGCTCCCCTTGTGTCGAATCAATAAATTTGGGTTGAATACTCTACCCTCGAAAACGGTTGCGATCCCCTATACTTGTGGGTTATCAAGACTATTTTCTGGCGCCGTTGCCGGGGAGCATAGCTCTATTCTTTGAGTCACTTGGGATTCATATCTGCTGATCACTATGAGGAACTTGAAAGACGAGAAAACTAAAATTTATCCCTCAACTATGAGGGGAGGTAAGGAACTGCCATGCAGCTCTGCACTTGATTCACCTTCTGTTTTGAGTAAGCTTGCGACACCTAAACCTGCTTCTGCTATTAATTCTGATATGTCGCATGTTATTGATGATGCCATTTCTGCTATGCATGATACTTATGATGAAACTACTTCTATGCTTGGTAATACTGTGCCACTAGGTGAATATCTGGATGAACAACTTGCTAGGGCTAGAGAGAATGAAATTATTGAAACTGATAATATTAATGAAAGTGATGATGAAGATTCTCCCCCTAGATATGAATTGCCTGTTGTGCCTGAGGGTTATGTTATGGATGAAGAAACTGCTAGAGACTTTCTTGCTTGCAATGATAGGAGCGGCCTTAAGAAATTATTAGCTAAGCTGAAAGAAAAATCTCTGAATGCTAGAATGAAATATGACCCTGCTTATGCTACTTCACCTATCTTTGTTACTGATAAGGATTATGGTTTCTCTGTCGATCCTGAGATAATTACTTTGGTTGAATCTGATCCTTTTTATGGCTATGAATCTGAAACTGTTGTGGCACATCTTACTAAATTAAATGATATAGCTACCCTATTCACTAATGATGAGAAAACTCGCTAGATTATATCCTTAAGTTATTTCCGTTCTCATTAAAGGGTGATGCTAAGACATGGTTTAATTCTCTTGATCCTGGTTGTGTGCGTAGTCCCCAGGATATGATTTATTACTTCTCTGCTAAATATTTCCCTGCTCATAAGAAACAAGCTGCTTTAAGGGATATATATAATTTTGTGCAAATTGAAGAAGAGAGTCTCCCACAAGCTTGTGGGAGGCTTCTCCAATTACTTAATGCTTTGCCTGATCATCCTCTCAAGAAAAATGAAATACTTGATATCTTTTATAATGGACTAACCGATGCTTCCAGAGACCACCTGGATAGTTGTGTTGGTTGTGTTTTCAGGGAAAGAACTGTTGATGAAGCTGAACTTCTACTAAATAATATGTTGACGAATGAAAACAATTGGACACTCCCTGAACCAACTCCTAAGCCAACTCCAAAGAAAAGGGGTGTTCTGTTTCTCAGTCCTGAAGATATGCAAGAGGCGAAGAAATCTATGAAAGAAAAAGGTATAAAAGCTGAAGATGTTAAGAATTTACTTCCTGTTGAAGAAATAGATGGCCTTAATTTACCACATATCGAAGAAATACATGGTCTTGATAACCCGACACAGGTAGTAAAGGTAAATTCTCTCTACTAAGTTTGCTAGCCAATGTTTGGATGAGTTTGATAATTTTATGGTTAAGCAAGAAGATTTTAATGCTTATTTTGGTAGACAATTAAAATGCAATGCTTATATTATTGAACACTTGAGTGATTATATGTCTAGAGTTAAAGGTGAACTTAAACTCATTAGTAAACATGCTTCTATGGTTACCACTCAAGTAGAACAAGTGCTTAAATCTCAAAATGATTTGCTCAATGAATTAAATAATAAGAAGAATGATAATGATGTTAGAGTTATGACTAGAGGGGGTAGAATGACTCAGGAACCTTTGTATCCTAAGGGCCACCCTAAGAGAATTGAGCAAAATTCTCAGAGAACTAATGTTGATGCACCTACTCCTTCTAAAAGGAAGAAAAAGAAAAATGATAGGACTTTGCATGCTTCCAGTGAACCTGTTATTGACACACCTGATAATCCCAATGATATTTCTATTTCTGATGCTGAAACACAATCTGGTAATGAACATGAACCTAGTGATAATGCTAATGATGATGTTCATGTTGATGCTCAACCTAGTAGTGACAATGATGTAGAAATTGAACCTGTTGTTGATCTTGATAACCCACAAACAAAGAACCAACGTTATGATAAGAGAGACTTTGTTGCTAGGAAGCATAGTAAGGAAAGAGAACCATCGGTTTAGAAACCCATGCCTTTTCCTCCTAAACCATCCAAGAAAAAGGATGATGAGGATTTTGAGCGCTTTGCTGAAATGATTAGACCTATCTTTTTGCATATGCGTTTTACTGATATGCTTAAAATGAATCCTTATGCCAAGTATATGAAAGATATTGTTACAAATAAAAGAAAGATACCGGAAGCTGAAATTTCCACCATGCTTGCTAATTATACTTTTAAGGGTGGAATACCTAAGAAACTTGGGGATCCAGGAGTACCAACTATACCATGCTCCATTAAAAGAAACTATGTTAGAACTGCTTTATGTGATCTTGGAGCCGGTGTTAGTGTTATGCCTCTCTCTTTATATCGTAGACTTGATTTGAATAAGTTGACACCTACTGAAATATCTTTGCAAATGGCCGATAAATCGACTGCTATACCTGTCGGTATTTGTGAGGATGTGCCTGTTGTGGTTGCAAACGTTACTATCTTAACAGACTTTGTTATTCTTGATATTCCAAAGGACGATAGTATGTCTATTATTCTTGGTAGACCCTTTTTAAATACTGTAGGGGCTGTTATTGATTGCAACAAAGGCAATGTCACTTTTCATGTTAATGATAATGAGCATATAGTACACTTTCCGAGGAAACAACCTCAAGTCCATAGTATCAATTCTATTGGAAAATTTCCATCGATTATTTTTGGAGGTTTCGAATTTCCTCTACCTACTATCAAGAAGAAATATGATATTCTTCTTATTGGGGACGTGCATATCCCTGTTGAGGTAACTTAGTGTTATTCGAAATTTCTCCGGTTTCATGCGATTCGGAATGAGTTTGTTAACAAGACCTGATCAACCTTGTTAGTGGATTCCTTTTGATGAGCATGAGATGGATGAAGTTAGAAAGCACAACCTTCTGTACCCTCCTTTTACTTTCTGTTATTTAGATTAAATAAAGTAAGAATAGTATTTTCTGTCTGTTTTTTGAATTATCCGTGCAATAAAAAATACCCCGAAAATAAAAGTTCTCCAAATGCCCTGAAATTGAAATATGATATTTTTTTTTGGAATATTTGAGAATATCTGGCACTGAGAACATAGCAGGGGGAGCAAGCACGTGGCCACGAGGGTCCAGGGCGCGCCCACCCCCACTGGGCGCGCCCCCTACCTCGTGGGCCCATGGTGGCTCCCCTCCACTTATCCCAGCCACCACACACTCCTTCTACCTCCCAAAAAAATCATCAACCAGCTCAAGCACAAGTTCTAGCTCATTTTGCTGCGATTTTCGATCTCCTTGCTCAAAGCTCTATTCATAAAATTGCTTTGGGGGATTGTTCTTCGGTATGTGACTCCTCCAATGGTCCAATTAGTTTTTGTTCTAGTGCTTTATTCATTGCAAATTTTTGTTGCCTAGGTGACCCTGTTCTTGAGCTTGCATGTCAAATTTATATGGTTACAAGTAGTTCTAATGCATGATATAGTCTCTAGGCACTTGTGGGAGTAGTTGCTATCAATCTTGTTGAGTTTGGTTCACTTTTATTTGAAGTTACTAAAAAATTAAGAAATTTTCAGAAAATGATGAAGAGATTTTTGAGGGGCTCTTCGAGCCGAAGCTCGAAGGATAAGCAAAGTGAAGAAGACAAGAGGACCAAATATAATCTCCCTCGCACTGCGGAGGTTCGGCCGTGTGAATGGCCTTGTGATGATTTCTTGAGAGCAGCCGGGATTTATGATGATTTTTATGAGTTGGCTGAGAATGCAGGCCTCACCGACTTCATCTGCGACCAACGCGAACAGTATCTCCTACTCACTAATATTTTTGTGCAAAGTTTTCATTTCCATGCTAGGAGGTCACCACCTTCGATGGATTTCTATTTATATGATGAGTATAAGGAGATGTCCCTCTATGAATTTTGTGAGCTTTGCAAGTTGCCCTTTTCGGGCAGCGTAGAGGAACCACATCGTAACGATGTGGAGGGGTTTATTGATACAATTGATGTAGGGGAAACGAGGAAAGTTTCCGACGCAAGAATTACTAGCATACACTTTCCTGTTCTACGTTACTTTGCATTATTTGCTAGTAGATGGTTAATTGGTCGCGGAAACTGTGGCAACCTTAGTGCCCCTGATATTGTCATTTTGTGTCATGCCTTGTTCCGTGATGACACATTTAGTATGGGCGCTATTGTTGCAAAGCGGTTAAATCTTAACCGTACGAAGGGCCCTATCTTGGGAGGTATTTTTGCCTCGCGCCTCGCTTCACATTTTAATATACCTATTACGCATTATGAGAAAGAAGAAAAATTGCTGCCCCCGGTTTTTCTAGACTATAAGAGTATGGTAGTGATATGTCTCCAACGTATCTACTTTTCCAAACACTTTTGCCCTTGTTTTGGACTCTAACTTGCATGATTTGAATGGAACTAACCCGGACTGACGCTGTTTTCAGCAGAATTGCCATGACGTTATCTTTGTGCAGAAAACAAAAGTTCTCGGAATGACCTGGAAATCCACGGAGATTATTTTTGGAAAATAAGAAAAATACTGGCGAAAGAATCAAGGCCAGGGGGCCGACACCCTGTCCAGGAAGATGGGGGCGCGCCCTTCCCCCTGGGCGCGCCCCCTGTCTCCTGGGCCCCCTGGAGCTCCACCGACCTCAACTCCAACGCTATATATTCCGTTTCGCGGAGAAAAAAATTAGAGAGAAAGTTTCATCGCGTTTTACGATACGGAGCCGCCGCCAAGCCCTAATCTCTCTCGGGAGGGCTGATCTGGAGTCCGTTCGGGGCTCCGGAGAGGGGGATTCGTCGCCGTCGTCATCGTCAACCATCCTCCATCACCAATTTCATGATGCTCACCACCGTGCGTGAGTAATTCCATCGTAGGCTTGCTGGACGGTGATGGGTTGGATGAGATTTATCATGTAATCGAGTTAGTTTTGTTAGGGTTTGATCCCTAGTATCCACTATGTTCTGAGATTGATGTTGCTACGACTTTGCTATGCTTAATGCTTGTCACTAGGGCCCGAGTGCCATGATTTCATATCTGAACCTATTATGTTTTCATGAATATATGTGAATTCTTGATCCTATCTTGCAAGTCTATAGTCACCTATTATGTGTTATGATCCGACAACCCCGAAGTGACAATAATCGGGATACTTCTCGGTGATGACCATAGTTTGAGGAGTTCATGTATTCACTAAGTGCTAATGCTGTGGTCCGGTTCTCTATTAAAAGGAGGCCTTAATATCCCTTAGTTTCCACTAGGACCCCGCTGCCATGGGAGGGTAGGACAAAATATGTCATGCAAGTTCTTTTCCATAAGCACGTATGACTATATTCGGAATACATGCCTACATTACATTGATGAACTGGAACTAGTTCTGTGTCACCCTAGGTTATAAATATTGCATGAGGAATCGCATCCGACATAATTATCCATCATTGATCCAATGCCTACGAGCTTTTCACATATTGTTCTTCGTTATTTACTTTTCTGTTACTACTGTTACAATCACTACAAAACCCAAAAATATTACTTTTACTATCGTTACCATTACTATCATATTACTTTGCTACTAAATAATTTGCTGCAGATACTAAGTTATCCAGGTGTTGAATTGACAACTCAACTGCTAATACTTGAGAATATTCTTTGGCTCCCCTTGTGTCGAATCAATAAATTTGGGTTGAATACTCTACCCTCGAAAGCTGTTGCGATCCCCTACACTTGTGGGTTATCAAGACTAATTTCTGGCGCCGTTGCCGGGGAGCATAGCTCTATTCTTTGAGTCACTTGGGATTTATATCAGCTGGTCACTATGAAGAACTAGAAAGACAACAAAACAAAGATTTATCCCTCAACTACGAGGGGAGGTAAGGAACTGCCATCTAGCTCTGCACTAGATTCTCCTTCTATTTTGAGTAAGCTTGCGACACCTAAACCTGCTACTGCTATGAATTCTGATATGTCGCATGTTATTGATGATGCCACTTCTGCTATGCATGATACTTATGATGAAACTACTTCTATGCCTGATACTACTGTGCCACTTGGTGAATTTCTTGATGAACAACTTGCTAGGGCTAGAGAGAATGAAATTATTAATGATGATATTATTGAAGATAGTGATGATGAAGGTTCTCCCCCTAATTATGAATTGCCTGTTGTTCCCGAGGGTTATGTTATGGATGAAGAAGCTGCTAGAGCTATTCTTGCTTGCAATGATAGATATGATCTTAAGAAGTTATTAGCTAAATGGAAGCAACAATCCCTTAATGCTAGAATGAAACCTGACCCTGCTTTTGCTACTTCACCTATCTGTGTTACTGATAAGGATTATGAATTCTCTGTTGATCCTGAAATAATTACTTTGGTAGAATCCGATCCTTTTTATGGCCTTGAATCTGAAACTGTAGTGGCAAACCTTACTAAGTTAAATGATATAGCTGCCCTGTTCACTAATGATGAGAAATCCCGCTACTATTATATCCTTAAAATATTTCCATTCTCATTAAAGGGTGATGCTAAAACTTGGTTTAATTCTCTTGATCCTGGTTGTGTGCGTAGTCCCCGGGATATGATTTATTATTTCTCTGCTAAATATTTCCCTGCTCATAAGAAACAAGCTGCCTTGCGGGATATAATTTTGTGCAAATCGAAGAAGAGAGTCTCCCACAAGCTTGGGGGAGACTTCTCCGATTACTTAATGTTTTGCCTGATCACCCTCTCAAGAAAAATGAAATACTTGATATCTTTTACAATGGACTAACCGATGCTTCCAAGGACCACTTGGATAGTTGTGCTGGTTGTGTTTTCAGGGAAAGAACAGTCGACCAAGCTGAATTGTTATTGAATAATATGTTGACTAATGAAAATAATTGGACTCTTCCTGAGCCAATTGATCCAACTCCTGAGCCTATTCCTAAACCTACTCCCAAGAAGAGAGGTGTTCTATTTCTCAGTCCTGAAGATATGCAAGAGGCAAAGAAATCAATGAAAGAAAAAGGTATTAAAGCTGAAGATGTTAAGAATTTACCTCCTATTGAAGAAATACATGGTCTTAATATACCGCCTGCTGAAGAAACACATTGTCTTGATAACCCTACACAGGTAGTAAAGATAAATTCTCTCAATAGATTTGATGAAGGTGATATTCCTCGTTATAAGTCTGCTAGCCAATGCTTAGATGAGTTTGATAATTTTATTGTTAAACAAGAAAACTTCAATGCTTATGTTGGTAGACAATTGAAATACAATACGGATACACTTGAACACTTGAATGATTATATGTCTAGAGTTAAAGGTGAACTTAAACTCATTAGTAAACATGCTTCTATGGTTACCACTCAAGCTGAACAAATACTTAAAGCTCAAAATGAATTGCTTGATGAATTAAATAATAAACATGACTATGTTGTTATAGTGGCTACTAGAACTAGTAGAATGACTCAGGAACCTTTGTATCCTGAAGGCCACCCTAAGAGAATCGAGCAAGATTCTCAGAGAAATAATTTAGACGCATCTAGTCCTTCTAAAAAGAAGAAAAAGAAAAATGATAGGACTTCGCATGCTTCTAGTGAACCTATTGTAGACACACCTGAAAATCCTAATAATATTTCAATTTCTGATGCTGAAACACAATCAGGTGATGAACATGAACCTAGCGATAATGTTAATGATGATGTTCATGTTAATGCTCAACCTAGTAATAATAATGAAGTAGAGATTGAACCTGCTGTTGATCTTGATAACCCACAATCAAAGAATCAACGTTATAATAAGAGAGACTTCGTTGCTAGGAAGCACGGTAAAGAAAGGGAACCATGGGTTCAGAAACCCATGCCTTTTCCTCCTAAACCATCCAAATCAAAGGATGATGAGGATTTTGAGCGCTTTGCTGAAATGATTAGACCTATTTTCTTACGTATGCGCTTAACTGATATGCTTAAAGTAAATCCTTATGCTAAGTATACGAAGGATATCATTACAAATAAAAGAAACATACCGGAAGCTAAAATTTCCACCATGCTTGCTAATTATACTTTTAAAGGTGGAATACCAAAGAAACTTGGAGACCCAGGAGTACCAACTATACCATGCTCCATTAAAATAAATTACGTTAAAACTGCTTTATGTGATCTTGGAGTCGGTGTTAGTGTTATGCCTCTCTCTTTATATTGTAGACTTGAATTGAATAAGTTGACACCTACTGAAATATCTTTGCAAATGGCCGATAAATCAACTGCTATACCTGTCGGTATTTGCGAGGATGTGCCTGTTGTAGTTGCAAATGTCACTATCTTAACGGACTTTGTTATTCTTGATATTCCCGAGGACGATAGTATGTCGATTATCCTTGGTAGACCTTTTTGGAATACTGCAGGGGCTATTATTGATTGCAACAAAGGCAATGCCACTTTTCATGTTAATGGTAATGAACATACGGTACATTTTCCGAGGAAACAACCTCAAGTTCATAGCATCAATCTATTGGAAAAGGTCCAACTATTATCATTGGAGGTTTTGAATTTCCTCTTCCTACTGTCAAGAAAAAGTATGATATTCTTATTGTAGGGGATGTTCATATCCCCGTTGAGGTAACCTAGTGTTATTCGAAATTTCTCCGGTTCCGTGTTATTCGGAATGAGTTTGTTAACAAGACTTGATCAACCTTGTTAGTGGATTCATTTTGATGATCACGAGATGGATGAAACTAGAAGGCACAACCTTCTGTACCCTCTTTTTACTTTCTGTTATTTAGAATAAATAAAGCAAAATAGTATTATCTGTCTGTTTTCCGAATTATCCATGCAATAAAAAATATCCCGAAAATAAAAGTGCTCCAAATGCCCTGCCAATTTAGTATGATTCTTTCTGTAATATTTGAGGATTTTAGGCACTAAGAACACAGCAGGGGGGCAAGCACCTGGCCACGAGGGTCCAGGGCGCGCCCACCCTTATAGGGCGCGCCCCCCTGTCTCGTGGGCCCACGATGGCCCTCCTCCACTTATTCCTACACCCACACACTCCATCTTCCTCCCAAAAAAATCCCCATCCAGCTCAAGCACGAGTTCTGGCTCATTTTGTTGCGATTTTCGATCTCCTTGCTCAAAGCTCCATTCGAAAAACTGCTTTGGGAGATTGTTGCTTGGTATGTGACTCCTCCATTGGTCCAATTAGTTTGTGTTCTAGTGCTTTATTCATTGCAAATTTTTGCTGCATAAGTGACCCTGTTCTTGAGCTTGCATGTCAAATTTATGAGGTCCCAAGTAATCCTAATGCATGATATAGGCTCTAGGCACTTGTAGGAAGTTACTCAAAATTTCAGAAATTTTTCAGAGGAAGAAATATGTCTAGGAAAATGTTTCAAGGTGGTTCTTCAAGAAAGCAAGCACCCAGACGCGCAATGCGTGAGCCAGACAATGAACCACCAAGGGAAGCTATTGTGCGGCCTTGTGAATGGCCGTCAGAAGAATTTATGGTCAATGCAGGAATTAAGGATGAATTCGATGCATATGTGCGTAACGCCGACCTTGAGGACTTCATGCAAGATAAGTGTCATCAGTACTACTATTTGACTGATTCATTCGTGAGAAGGTTTAAATTTTCATCTTCGCGTAATTCTCAAACTGTCCTGTTTGATATTTATGATCAATCCTATACCATGGACTTAGAAGATTTCACTACTGCTTGCAAACTCCCATAGTGGGGTAGTGTTAATGAACCCCGTAAATCTGAATATAAAGACTTTCTTGCTAATATAACTGTGGGAGAATCTAGGGACATAGCACAAGCTACCATAGGGAGCATTCATTTTCCTGTTATACATTATTTTGCTCTCTTCATTGGTAGATGTATTAATGGTAAAGATGAAGCTTGTCACATGTGTGTTCCTGATCTCTGTGTCCTTAAGAGTGCTGGTTTAGGTAATAAAGATTACAACTTGGGGGCAATAGTTGCACGTAGGTTGCATAATAATGGTTTATCTGGAGATTTATTTGGAGGGATTTATGCGACCCGTGTTGCTAATTATCTTGGTATACCCCCACGTGAGGGTGACATGTTGTTACCTTCCGCTTATTTAGATTATGATGCTATGGTCAGTCATCGTTTTCTTATGGGGAATGAACAATTCCTCCAATATCGACTAATCTTTGACAGACGTCACGCTGTCCATGTTACTCTCCCTGCTCCTTCCCTTTTTGATTACCAGGCAAAATGAAGATATGTTGTAACCAGGGAGGAGGCAACCGAATACAAGAGGAGAGCGGAGGCAGCCCGCCAACATGCCGCAGCTCAGGAGGCATTGGCTGATGCATCTCAGTACGACCCCAGTTATAACTACGGATATCAGCCAGGCTACCCTTGGCATTAGACCAACTTAGGCCAAAAGCCTAAGCTTGGGGGAGTACGTATTTCTCACCAACTTTACATTCATGTTCACACACTATTCTAGTTGTCGGTGCTCATACTCTTTCATTGTACTATTCATGCTAGCCTAATTTATTTTTCTAGCTTTCTTCTTGTGTGTTTGATAAACCTTAAGAAAAGCCAAAAAAAATTAGTTAGTTTAATTTCAATGCTTGTAGAATTAAAATGGAAACCCAAAAATATTTCTCATTCTTCTTTTACTTGTTGGGAGCTTTCCCGTTTAAATAGTTTTATTTCTTTTCTTTTCTTTTGGGGGTCGAGAGTAGAAGACCATTATGAAAATGTTTAGTGGCTCTCATATGCATGATTGTTGATTTAACTTAGAGCCCATATTACTTTGTCTTCTCTCTTGAATTGAATGCTTGCAGATTCCAGCTTAGTCCAATGCACGCGCACTATTATTATTATACACACCGTTCGGTCGTGCGAATGAAAGGCAATAATGACGATATATGATGGACTGATTGGGATGAGAGAAGCTGGTATGAAATCGACCTCTCTTGTTTTTGTAAATATGATGAGTTCATCGTTCCTGATTAAGCATATTATGAATAAACATGTTTGCAATGACATTTAGAGATTATAGTTGTTTATGCCATGCTTAATTAGCTATGAGTTATAATGGTTTACCTTGCGTGCCAACATGCTATTAAAATAGTTGTGATGTGGTATGATGGGATGGTATCCTCCTTTGAATGAATTGAGTGACTCGACTTGGCACATGTTCACGCATGTAGTTGAAAACAAATCAACATAGCCTTCATGATATTTATGTTCATGGTAGATTATATCCTACTCATGCTTGCACTCTGTGTAAATTAATTTTAATGCATGTTCATGATTGTTGTCGCTCTCTCAGTTGGACGCTTCCCAGTCTTTTGCTAGCCTTCACTTGTACTAAGCAGGAATACTGCTTGTGCATCCAAATTCCATAAGCCCCAAAGTTATTCCATATGAGTCCACCATACCTTCCTATATGCGGTATTTACCTGCCATTCCAAGTAAATTTGTATGTGCCAAACTCCAAACCTTCAAATGAAATTCTGTTTTGTATGCTCGAGCAACTCATGTATCAACTAGGGCTGTCTGTATCTTCCATGCTAGGTGGGTTATTCTCAATAGGAGTGGACTCCGCTCCTCACTCACGAGAAAATGGCTGGTAACCGGGATGCCCAGTCCCATGCTTTAAGCAAATAAAATCAAAATAATTGCAAACAAAACTCCCCCGGGACTCTTGTTAGTTGGAGGCACTCGTTGTTTCGAGCAAGCCATGGATTGATGCTTGTTGGTGGAGGGGGAGTATAAACTTTACCATTTTGTTTGGGAACCGCCTATAATGTCTGTAGCATGGAAGATATTGCCATCTCTTGGTTGTTTCGTTGACAGTGAAAGTATACCGCTCAAAATATTATTCATCTCTATTTTAAAACTGAGCTCTGACACCTCTACAAATCCCTGCTTCCCTCTGCGAAGGGCCTATCTATTTACTTTTATGTTGAGTCATCACCTTCTTATTAAAAAGCACCCGCTGGAGAGCACTGCTGTCATTTGCATGCATTACTATTAGTTTATATTGGGTATGACTTGACTAGATCTCTTTTACCATGAATTACAATGTTTAGTCAGTCCGTGATCTTTAAAGGTGCTCTGCATTTATGTTTCGCGGTCTCAGAAAGGGCTAGCGAGGTACCATCTTGTGATATCATATTATGATTGTTTTGAGAAAGTGTTGTCATCCGAGTTTTATTATTATAGCTCGCTAGCTGATTATGCCATTGATATGGGTGAACATGAGACCTAAGTGTTATTATGAATATGGTTAGTCATAATCTTTGCTGAAAACTTGAATGCTGGCTTGACATATTTACAACAACAAGAGCAAACAGAGTTTGTAAAAGTTTTTCTTTATCACTTTCAGTTTATCAACTGAATTGCTTGAGGACAACCAAAGGTTTAAGCTTGGGGGAGTTGATACGTCTCCAACGTATCTACTTTTCCAAACACTTTTGCCCTTGTTTTGGACTCTAACTTGCATGATTTGAATGGAACTAACCCGGACTGATGCTGTTTTCAGCAGAATTGCCATGATGTTATCTTTATGCAGAAAACAAAAGTTCTCGGAATGACCTGGAAATCCACGGAGATTATTTTTGGAAAATAAGAAAAATACTGGCGAAAGAATCAAGGCCAGGGGGGCCACACCCTATCCAGGAGGGTGGAGGGCGCGCCCTTCCCCCCTGGGCGCGCCCCCTGTCTTCTGGGCCCCCTGGAGCTCCACCGACCTCAACTCCAACGCTATATATTCCGTTTCGCGGAGAAAAAAATCAGAGAGAAAGTTTCATCGCGTTTTACGATACGGAGCCGCCGCCAAGCCCTAATTTCTCTCGGAAGGGCTGATCTAGAGTCCGTTCGGGGCTCCGGAGAGGGGGATTCGTCGCCGCCGTCATCATCAACCATCCTCCATCACCAATTTCATGACGCTCACCGCCGTGCGTGAGTAATTCCATCATAGGCTTGCTGGACGGTGATGGGTTGGATGAGATTTATCATGTAATCAAGTTAGTTTTGTTAGGGTTTGATCCCTAGTATCCACTATGTCCTGAGATTGATGTTGCTACGACTTTGCTATGCTTAATGCTTGTCACTAGGGCCCGAGTGCCATGATTTCAGATCTGAACCTATTATGTTTTCATGAATATATGTGAATTCTTGATCCTATCTTGCAAGTCTATAGTCACCTATTATGTGTTATGATCCGACAACCCTGAAGTGACAATAATTGGGATACTTCTCGGTGATGACCATAGTTTGAGGAGTTCATGTATTCACTAAGTGCTAATGCTTTGGTCCGGTTCTCTATTAAAAGGAGGCCTTAATATCCCTTAGTTTCCACTAGGACCCCGCTGCCACGGGAGGGTAGGACAAAATATGTCATGCAAGTTCTTTTCCATAAGCATGTATGACTATATTCGGAATACATGCCTACATTACATTGATGAACTGGAGCTAGTTCTGTGTCACCCTAGGTTATAACTATTGCATGAGGAATCGCATCCGACATAATTATCCATCATTGATCCAATGCCTACGAGCTTTTCACATATTGTTCTTCGCTTATTTACTTTTCCATTGCTACTGTTACAATCACTACAAAACCCAAAAATATTACTTTTACTATCGTTACCATTACTATCATATTACTTTGCTACTAAATACTTTGCTGCAGATACTAAGTTATCCAGGTGTGGTTGAATTGACAACTCAACTGCTAATACTTGAGAATATTCTTTGGCTCCCCTTGTGTCGAATCAATAAATTTGGGTTGAATACTCTACCCTCGAAAGCTGTTGCGATCCCCTACACTTGTGGGTTATCAGGTAGCACATGATTTTATTGTTAAGAATAGGGAAAAGACGGTTAAGTACAAACTGATATTTGATAAAATTTGCCCTGAGATTATTACTTTGCCGGCTCCTTCTTTGTTTGACTTATCTGCAGGCAAGTACCTTGTTCCGCCGGAGGTCATTCACGCCTACCAAAACTCCACACCAGCTACAGAGCCAGAGCCGGAACCACAATTTGATCCTTCACGACAGTCTGTTTACCAGTGGGATCTGGAGGAGATTGCCAATCGGTGGCAACCTGAGGCTCCTTCTCAGTACGACCCCAATTACAACTTTGGATATCCGCCAGGCCATCCATGGGCATAGACCAACTTAGGCCAAAAGCCTAAGCTTGGGGGAGTACGTATCTCTCACCGACATTACATTTATGTTCACACGTTCATGCTAGTTGTCGGTGCTCATACTTTTTCACTGTAAAATCCATGCTAGTTTATTTTCCTTTTTATGCTTTCTTCTTGTGTGTTTGAAAAACCTTAAGAAAAACCAAAAAATAGCTATAGCTTTTAGCTAGTTTACTTTCTTGCTTGTAGTAGTATTCATTAAAAGAAAACACAAAAAGATTTCTCGTTCTTCTTTTGCTTGTTGGGAGCTTTCCCGTGTAAATAGTTTTATTTATTTTCTTTTCTTTGGGGGTCGATAGGAGAAGACCATAATGAAAATGTTGAAGTGGCTCTTATATACATTATTGTTGATTTAACCAAGAGCCCATATTACCTAGTCTTCTCCCTTGAATTGAATGCCTCCAGATTCCAGCTTAGTCCAATTCACGTGCACTATTATTATTATCATCGTTCGGTCGTGCAAGTGAAAGGCAATAATGACGATATATGATGAACTGATTGAGATGAGAGAAGCTGGTATGAACTCGACCTCTCTTGTTTTTGTAAATATGATTAGTTCATCGTTCCTGATTCAGCCTATTATGAATAAACATATTTGCAATGACAATTAGAGATTATAGTTGTTTATGCCATGCTTAATTAGCTAGGAGTTTATAATGGTTTATCTTGCGTGCCAACATGCTATTAAAATGATTGTGATGTGGTATAGTAGGGTGGTATCCTCCTTTGAATGATTCGAGTGACTCGACTTGGCACATGTTCACACATGTAATTGAAACAAATCAACATAGCCTTCACGATATTTATGTTCATGGTTGATTATATCCTACTCATGCTTGCACTCAATGTTTATTAATTTTAATGCATGTTCATGACTGTTGTCGCTCTCTAGCTGGTCGCTTCTCAGTCTTTTTCTAGCCTTCACTTGTACTAAGCGGGAATACTGCTTGTGCATCCAATTCCATAAACCCCAAAGTTATTCCATATGAGTCCACTATACCTTCCTATATGCGGTATCTACCTGCCGTTCCAAGTAAATTTGTATGTGCCAAACTCTAAACCTTCAAATAAAATTCTGTTTTGTATGCTCGAATAGCTCATGTATCAACTAGGGTTGTCTGTATCTTCCATGCTAGGCGGGTTATTCTCAAGAGGAGTGGACTCCGCTCCTCACTCACGAGAAAATGGCTGGTCACCGGGATGCCCAGTCCCATGCTTTAAGCAAATCAAATCAAAATAATTGCAAACAAAACTCCCCCAGGACTGTTGTTAGTTGGAGGCACTCGTTGTTTCGAGCAAGCCATGGATTGATGTTTGTTGGTGGAGGGGGAGTATAAACTTTACCATTCTGTTTGGGAACCGCCTATAATGTGTGTAGCATGGAAGATATCGAGATCTCTCGTTGTTATGTTGACAATGAAAGTATGCCACTCAAAATATTATTTATCTCTATTTCAAAATCGAGCTCTGGCACCTCTACAAATCCCTGCTTCCCTCTGCGAAGGGCCTATCTATTTACTTTTATGTTGAGTCATCACCCTCTTATTAAAAAGCACCAGTTGGAGAGCACTGTTGTCATTTGCATCCATTACTATTAATTTATATTGAGTATGACTGGATCTCTTTTACCATGAATTACAATGTTTAGTCAGTCCTTGATCTTTAAGGGTGCTCTGCATTTATGTTTTGCGGTCTCAGAAAGGGCTAGCGAGATACCATCTTGTTATATCATATTATGATTGTTTTGAGAAAGTGTTGTCATCCGAGATTTATTATTATTGCTCACTAAATGATTATGCCATTGATACGAGTAAACATGAGACCTAAGTGTTATTGTGAATATGGTTAGTCATAATCTTTGCTGAAAACTTGAATGTTGGCTTTACATATTTACAACAACAAGAGCAAACAGAGTTTGTAAAAGTTTTTCTTTATCACTTTCAGTTTGTCAACTGAATTGCTTGAGGACAAGCAAAGGTTTAAGCTTGGGGGAGTTGATACGTCTCCAATGTATCTACTTTTCCAAACACTTTTGCCCTTGTTTTGGACTCTAACTTGCATGATTTGAATGGAACTAACCCGGACTGACGTTGTTTTCAGCAGAATTGCCATGATGTTATCTTTGTGCAGAAAACAAAAGTTCTCGGAATGACCTGGAAATCCACGGAGATTATTTTTGGAAAATAAGAAAAATACTGGCGAAAGAATCAAGGCCAGGGGGCCCACACCCTGTCCAGGAGGGTGGGGGTGCGCCCTTCCCCCTGGGCGCGCCCCCTGTCTCCCGGGCCCCCTGGAGCTCCACCGACCTCAACTCCAACTCTATATATTCACGTTCGGGGAGAAAAAAATCAGAGAGAAGGATTCATCACGTTTTACGATACGGAGCCGCCGCCAAGCCCTAATCTCTCTCGGGAGGGCTGATCTGGAGTCCGTTCGGGGCTCCGGAGAGGGGAATCCGTCGCCATCGTCATCATCAACCTTCCTCCATCACCAATTTCATGATGCTCACCGCCGTGCATGAGTAATTCCATCGTAGGCTTGTTGGACGGTGATGGGTTGGATGAGATTTATCATGTAATCGAGTTAGTTTTGTTAGGGTTTGATCCCTAGTATCCACTATGTTCTGAGATTGATGTTGCTATGACTTTGCTATGCTTAATGCTTGTCACTAGGGCCCGAGTGCCATGATTTCAGATCTGAACCTATTATGTTTTCATGAATATATGTGAGTTCTTGATCCTATCTTGCAAGTCTATAGTCACCTACTATGTGTTATGATCCGGCAACCCCGAAGTGACAATAATCGGAACCACTCCCGGTGATGACCATAGTTTGAGGAGTTCATGTATTCACTATGTGTTAATTCTTTGGTCCGGTACTCTATTAAAAGGAGGCCTTAATATCCCTTAGTTTCCAATAGGACCCCGCTGCCACGGGAGGGTAGGACAAAAGATGTCATGCAAGTTCTTTCCCATAAGCACGTATGACTATATTCGGAATACATGCCTACGTTACATTGATGAATTGAAGCTAGTTCTTTGTCACCCTATGTTATAACTGTTGCATGAATAATCGCATCCGACATAATTCTCCATCACCAATCCAATGCCTACGAGCTTTTCACATATTGTTCTTCGCTTATTTACTTTTCCGTTGCTACTGTTACAATCACTATAAAACTACTACCGTTACTCCTGCCACTGTTACCGTTACTATCATACTACTTTGCTGCTAAATACTTTGCTGCAGATATTAAGTTATCCAGGTGTGGTTGAATTGACAACTCAACTGCTAATACTTGAGAATATTCTTTGGCTCCCCTTGTGTCGAATCAATAAATTTGGGTTGAATACTCTACCCTCGAAAATTGTTGCGATCCCCTATACTTGTGGGTTATCAACGTACTCTTGTCCCCATCCATGATAAGCCACCCCCTGGCATATGTCGCACGATATCCCCGACAGCAAGATCCTTCAAGTAAGTTGTCATCGGTGCAATAAGGCAATAAAAATTGCTTCTAAAAGTGTTAGATCATTTAGTGTAAGAGAAAATTGAGCGGTGTACGAACTTGTGATGGCAAAAAATAAAAGCGACAGACTGCATAATAAAGGTTGCTATCATAAGGGGCAATATAACATGATGTTCTTTTGCACTAAGGGGTTGAGCATACAAACAAAAAGCGCATGGCAACCTCTACTTCCCTCTGCGAAGGGCCTATTTTTTACTTTTATGTATTTACTTTCAGCATGAGTAAAAGTTTTTCTCTCTATTCCTTTTTATTTTTCTCTTTTGGCAAGCATCATGTGGTGAGGAAAGATCTAGGCACATATATCCAGTTCGATATGGGTAGCATGAGTTATTATTGTTGACATCACCCTTGAGGTGAATACATTGGGAGGCAAAGCAATAAGCCCCTATCTTTCTATGTGTCCGGTTGAAACGTTTTGCTCATGTGTATGTGGTGAGTGTTAGCAATCATAGAAGACTATATGATGGTTGAGTATGTGGAGCTCTTACTTAAACTCTGTTGAATAAGTTGAATTACAATTGCTTGGTGACTTAGAACATAGGTTGTTGAGTTTCAAGAGAATTCATTGTTTGAACCTTAACATGCAAATTGGTTGCTACTTTAACATGAGAAGTTTTATAAGAAAGAATTGTTGTTATGATGCTAGAAAAAGTGATTGAAATTATCATTGATCAAACTTATGCACTTTGTTGGCATTCACACTTCATAAATTATTTCTTTTATCATTTACCTACTCGAGGACGAGTAGGAATTAAGCTTGGGGATGCTGATACGTCTCCAACGTATCTATAATTTATGAAGTATTCACGCTATTATATTATCATTCTTGGATGTTTGACAATCATTTTATAGCAACTTTATATCATTTTTTGGGACTAACCTATTGACCCAGTGCCCAGTGCTAGTTGCTGTTTTTTGCTTGTTTTTTACATCTTAGGAAATCAATATCAAACGAAGTCCAAACGCCGCGAAACTTTTTGTGGATTTTTTATGGACCAGAAGACATTTGTTGGGATAGAGCAGCACCTGGGGGGTGCCCCAAGGGGGGCACAGCCCACCAGGGCATACCTGGGGGCCCAGGCGCGCCCAGGTGGGTTGTGCCCACCTCGGTGGCCTCCCGTACCCTCTCTTCACCGTATAAATAGTCAAATATTCCAAAAACCCTCGGGGTTAACCTAGATCAGAAGTTCCGCCGCTGCAGGCCTCTCTAGCCACCGAAAACCAATCTAGACCCCGTTCCAGCACCCTGTCGGAGGGGGGAATCATCACCGGTGGCCATCTTCATCATCCCGGCGGCCACCACCATGAGGAGGGAGTAGTCCACCCTCTGAGGGTTTGTACCAGTAGCTATGTGTTTAATCTCTCTCTCTCTCTCGTGTTCTTGAGATGTCACGATCTTGATGTATCGCGGGCTTTGTTAATATTCGGATCATATGGTGTTTCCCCCTCTTTATCTTGTTGTGATGAATTGAGTTTTCCCTTTGAGATTTTGTTTTATCGGATTGAATACTTTTATGGATTTGAGAGCACTTGATATATGCCTTGCATATGAATACTCGTGGTGACAATGGGGTATCATATTGATTCACTTGATATGTGTTTTGGCACTCAACTCGCGGATTCCCGAGGTGACATTGGGGTAATCTACGCATAGGGGTTGATGCACGTTCTTGTCTTTGTTTCTCCAGTAGAAATCTTGGGGCACTCTTTGAGGTTCTTTGTGTTGGATTGAGTATTATGAATCTGAAATTATTTGGTGTTATTTTATTATGAACTCTTGGATAGATCGATCGGAAAGAATAGCTTCGAGGTGGTTTCGTATCCTACAAATGGTTTCTTCTTATGTTCTCCGCTAGGTAAGAACTTTGGAGTGATTCTTTGTTGCATGCTGAGGGATGGTTATGTGATCCAATTATATTAGCATTGTTGGGAGATTGCACTAGCGAAAGTACGGACCCTAGGCCTCATTTTCACGCATTGAAATACCGTTTGTTCTCCAGTTTATCAATTGCTACCTTGTTGTTTATTGTTCTTATTACAAAAATCAATATCTACTATCCATATTACACTTGTATCACCATCTCTTCGCCGAACTAGTGCACCTATACAAATTACCATTGTATTTGGTCTGTTGGGGACACAAGTGACTTTTTATTATTTGGTTGCAGGGTTGTTTGAGAGAGACCATCTTTGTCCTACGCTTCCCACGGATTGATAAACCTTAGGTCATCCACTTGAGGGAAAATTGCTACTGTCCTACAAAACTCTGCGCTTTGAGGCCCAAAACGTGTCTACAAGAATAAAGTTGCGTAGTAGACATCACTACTCCGCATAAGTTAGTTTCACTGTTTTTTCTTGTGTGCATCTGATGTCTACTACGCAACTTTATTCTTGTAGACACGTTTTGGGCCTCAAAGGGCAGAGTTTTGTAGGACAGTAGCAATTTTCCCTCAAGTGGATGACCTAAGGCTCATCAATCCGTGAGAGGTGTAGGATGAAGATGGTCTCTCTCAAACGACCCTGCAACCAAATACAAGAAATCTCTTGTGTCCCCAACACACCCAATGGCAAATTGTTTAGGTGCACTAGTTCAGCGAAGAGATGATGATAAAAGTGTAATATTGATGGTAGAAATATATTTTTTATAATCTGAATAAATAAAAACAGCAAGGTAGCAAATAGTAAATGGGCACAAAAACGGTATTGCAATGCTTGAAAATGAGCCCTAGGGTCCATACTTTTGCTAGTGCAACCTCTCAACAATGCTAACATAGTTGGATCATATGATTATCCCTCAAAGCATATTAAAGAATCGCTCCCGAGTTCCTATTAGCGGAGAACAAAAGATATAAATTGTCTGTAGGGTACGAAACCACCTCAAAGCTATTCTTTTCGTTCGATCTGTCCTAGAGTTCGTACTAGAATAACGCAAGCTATTCTTTCCAATCGATCTAATCAAGAGTTCGTACAAAAGTAGCACCAAAGCAAACTCATATTCATAATACTCAATCCACACAAAGAACTACAAGGGGCCCCAAAGTTTATATCGGAGAAAAGATAATAAAAACGTGCATCTACCCCTATGTTGTTGGGGAACGTAGTAATAATTCAAAATTTTCCTACGTGTCACCAAGATCAATCTAGGAGATGCTATCAACGAGAGAGAGGGAGTGCATCTTCATACCCTAGAAGATCGCTAAGCGGAAGCGTTACAAGGAACGCGGATGATGGAGTTGTACTCGCGGCGATTCAAATCGCAGAAGATCCGATCTAGCGCCGAACGGACGGCGCCTCCGCGTTCAACACACGTATAGCCGGGGGACGTCTCCTCCTTCTTGATCCAGCAAGGGCGAAGGAGAAGTTGAGGAAGAACTCCGACAGCACGACGGCGTGGTGGTGATGGAGCTCGTGGTTCTCCGGCAGGGCTTCGCCAAGCACTACGGAGGAGGAGGAGGTGTTGGAGAGGCGGAGAGGCTGCGCCAGGAGAAGGGTATGGCAGCCCTCCCACCCCCCCCACTATTTATAGGGGAAGGGGAGAGGGGGCCGGCCCCCTAGATCCCATCTACATGGGGGGGGGCGGCCAAGGGGGGGACTTGCCCCCCAAGTTTGGTGGGAGGCGCCCCCACCCCCTAGGGTTTCCAACCCTAGGCGCCTTGGGCCCTTGGGGTGGGGCGCACCAGCCCACTAGGGGGCTTTCCCACCCTTGTTCAGCCCATTAAGTCCCCCGAGGCAGATGGCCCCACCTGGTGGACCCCCGGACACCTTTTGGTGGTCCCGGTACAATACCAATAACCCCCGAAACAATTCCGGCGACTGAAACTGGGCTTCCCATATATAAATCTTCACCTCCGGACCATTCCGGAACTCCTCGTGACATCCGGGATCTCATCCGGGACTCCGAACAACCTTCGGTAACCACATACTATTTCCCAAAACAACTCTAGCGTCACCGAACCTTAAGTGTGTAGACCCTACGGGTTCGGGAACCATGCAGACATGACCGAGACATCTCTCCGGCCAATAACCAACAGTGGGATCTGGATACCCATGTTGGATCCCACATGTTCCACGACGATCTCATCGGATGAACCACCATGTCGGGGATTCAATCAATCCCGTATGCAATTCCCTTTGTCTATCGGTATGTTACTTGCCCGAGATTTGATCGTCGGCATCCCCATACCTCGTTAAATCTAGTTACCGGCAAGTCTCTTTACTCGTTCCGTAACACATGATCCCATGACCAACTCCGTAGTCACATTGAGCTCATTATGATGATGCATTACCAAGTGGGCCCAGAGATACCTCTCCGTCATACGGAGTGACAAATCGCAGTCTCGATTCGTGCCAACCCAACAGACACTTTCGGAGATACCTGTAGTGTACCTTTATAGCCACCAAGTTACGTTGTGACGTTTGGTACACCCAAAGCATTCCTACGGTATCCGGGAGTTGCACAATCTCATGGTCTAAGGAAACGATAATTGACATTAGAAAAGCTCTAGCGAAACGAACTACACGATCTTGTGCTACGCTTAGGACTGGGTCTTGTCCATCACATCATTCTCCCAATGATGTGATCCCATTGTCAATGACATCCAATGTCCATGGCGAGGAAACCATGACCATCTATTGATCAACGAGCTAGTCAACTAGAGGCTTACTAGGGACATATTACGATCTATGTATTCACACATGCATTACAGTTTCCGGTTAATACAATTATAGCATGAACAATAGACAATTATCATGAACAAGGAAATATAATAATAACCAATTTATTATTGCCTCTAGGGCATATTTCCAACAGTCTCCCACTTGCACTAGAGTCAATAATCTAGTTACATTGTGACGAGCCGAACACCCATAGAGTTCTGGTGTTGATCATGTTTTCCTCGTGGAAGAGGTTTAGTCAACGGATATGCGACATTCAGATCCGTATGCACTTTACAAATATATATGTCTCCATCTTGAATATATTCACGAATGGAGTTGAAGCGATGCTTGATATGCCTGGACTTCTTGTGAAACCTGGGCTCCTTGGCAAGGGCAATAGCTCCAGTGTTGTCACAGAAGAGAGTCATCGGGCCCGACGCATTGGGAATAACTCCTAGGTCGGTGATGAACTCCTTCATCTAGACTGCTTCCTGTGCTACCTCCGAGGCAGCTATGTACTCCGCTGATGTAGATCCCGCAACGACGCTTTGCTTGCAACTGCACCAGCTGACTGCCCCACCATTCAAAATATACACGTATCTGTTTTGTGACTTGGAGTCATCCAGATCTGTGTCGAAGCTAGCATCGACGTAACCCTTTACGACGAGCTCTTCGTCACCTCCATAAACGAGAAACATATCCTTAGTCCTTTTCAGGTACTTTAGGATATTCTTGACCACTGTCCAATGTTCCATACCGGGATTACTTTGGTACCTCCCTACCAAACTTATGGCAAGGTTCACATCGGGTCTGGTACACAGCATGGCATACATAATAGACCCTATGGCTGAGGCATAGGGGATGACACTCATCTTTTCTCTATCTTCTGCCGAGGTCGGGCATTGAGCCATGCTCAATCTCACACCTTACAATACAGGCAAGAACCCCTTCTTGGACTGATCCATATTGAACTTCTTCAATATCTTGTCAAGGTATGTGCTTTGCGAAAAACCAATAAGGCGTCTCGATCTATCTCTATAGATCTTGATGCCTAATATGTAAGCAGCTTCTCCAAGGTCCTTCATTGAAAAACACTTATTCAAGTAGGCCTTTATGCTTTCCAAAAGTTCTATATCATTTCCCATCAATAGTATGTCATCCACATATAATATGAGAAATGCTACAGAGCTCCCACTCACTTTCTTGTAAACACAAGCTTCTCCATAAGTCTGCATAAACCCAAACGCTTTGATCATTTCATCAAAGCGAATGTTCCAACTCCGAGATGCTTGCACCTGCCCATAGATGGAGCGCTGGAGCTTGCATATCTTGTCAGCATTCTTAGGATCGACAAAACCTTCCAGCTGCATCATATACAATTCTTCCTTAAGGAAACCATTAAGGAATGTCGATTTGATGTCCATTTGCCATATCTCATAATCATAGAATGCGGCAATTGCTAACATGATTCGGACGGACTTCAGCTTAGCTACGGGTGAGAAGGTCTCATCGTAGTCAACCCCTTGAACTTGTCGATAACCCTTAGCGACAAGCCGAGCCTTATAGATGGTCACATTACCATCCGCGTCAGTCTTCTTCTTAAAGATCCATTTATTCTCTATGGCTTGCCGATCATCGGGCAAGTCTGTCAAAGTCCATACTTCGTTTTCATACATGGATCCTATCTCGGATTTAATGGCTTCAAGCCATTTGTTGGAACCCGGGCCTGCCATCGCTTCTTCATAGTTTGAAGGTTCACCATTGTCTAACAACATGATTTCCAGGACAGGGTTGCCATACCACTCTGGTGCGGAACGTGTCCTTGTGGACCTACGAAGTTCAGTAGCAACTTGATCCGGAGTCTCATGATCATCATCATTAACTTCCTCTCTAGTCGGTGCACGCACCACAGAAACATCTTCCTGAGCTGCGCTACTTTCCGGTTCAAGAGGCTGTATCTCATCAAGTTCTACTTTCCTCCCACTTACTCCTTTCGAGAGAAACTCTTTCTCTAGAAAGGATCCATTCTTGGCAACAAAGATCTTGCCTTCGGATCTGAGGTAGAAGGTATACCCAATAGTTTCCTTAGGGTATCCTATGAAGACGCATTTTTCCGACTTGGGTTCGAGCTTTTCAGGTTGAAGTTTCTTGACATAAGCATTGCATCCCCAAACTTTCAGAAATGACAGCTTAGGTTTCTTCCCAAACCATAATTCATACGGTGTCGTCTCAACGGATTTCGACGGAGCCCTATTTAAAGTGAATGCGGCAGTCTCTAAAGCATAACCCGAAAATGATAGCGGTAGATCGGTAAGAGACATCATAGATCGCACCATATCCAATAGAGTGCGATTACGATGTTCGAACACACCATTACGCTGTGGTGTTCCATGCGGCGTGAGCTGTGAAACAATTCCACATTTCCTTAAGTGTGTGCCAAACTCGTGACTCAAATATTCCCCTCCACGATCTGATTGTAAGAACTTTATTTTCCTGTCACGTTGATTCTCAACCTCACTCTGAAATTCCTTGAACTTTTCAAAGGTCTCAGACTTGTGTTTCATTAAGTAGACATATCCATATCTACTTAAGTCATCAGTGAGGGTGAGGACATAACGATAGCCACCGCGAGCCTCAACGCTCATTGGACCGCACACATCAGTATGTATGATTTCCAATAAGTTGGTTGCTCGCTCCATTGATCCGAAGAACAGAGTCTTGTTCATTTTGCCCATGAGGCATGGTTCGCATGTGTCAAATGATTCATAATCAAGAGACTCCAAAAGTCCATCTGCATGGAGTTTCTTCATGCGTTTGACACCAATGTGACCAAGACGGCAGTGCCACAAGTATGTGGGACTATCATTATCAACCTTACATCTTTTGGCATTTACACTATGAATATGTGTAACATCACGTTCGAGATTCAATAAAAATAAACCATTGACCAGCGGGGCATGACCATAAAACATATCTCTCATATAAATAGAACAACCATTATTCTCGGATTTAAATGAGTAGCCATCTCGCATTAAACGAGATCCAGATACAATGTTCATGCTCAAAGCTGGCACTAAATAACAATTATTGAGGTTTAAAATTAACCCCGTAGGTAAATGTAGAGGTAGCGTGCCGACGGCGATCACATCGACCTTGGAACCATTCCCGACGCGCATCGTCACCTCGTCCTTCGCCAGTCTCCGTTTATTTTGCAGCTCCTGTTTTGAGTTACAAATATGAGTAACCGCATCGGTATCAAATACCCAGGAGCTACTACGAGCGCTGGTAAGGTACACATCAATAACATGTATATCACATATACCTTTGGTGTTGCCGGCCTTCTTATCCGCTAAGTACTTGGGGCAGTTCCGCTTCCAGTGACCATTTCCCTTGCAATAAAAGCACTGAGTCTCGGGCTTGGGTCCATTCTTTGGCTTCTTCCCGGCAACTGATTTACCGGGCGCGGCAACCCCCTTGTCATCCTTCTTGGAGTTCTTCTTACCCTTGCCTTTCTTGAAACTAGTGGTCTTATTTACCATCAACACTTGATGTTCCTTTTTTATCTCTACCTCCGCTGATTTTAGCATTGAAAATAACTCAGGAATGGTCTTTTCCATCCCTTGCATATTGTAGTTCATCACAAAGCTCTTGTAGCTAGGTGGAAGAGACTGGAGGATTCTGTCAATGACCGAGTCATCTGGAAGATTAACTCCCAGCTGAGACAAGCGGTTGTGCAACCCAGACATCTTGAGTATATGCTTGCTGACAGAACTGTTTTCCTCCATCTTACAACTGTAGAACTTGTCGGAGACTTCATATCTCTCGACTCGGGCATGAGCTTAAAAAACCATTTCAAGCTCTTGGAACATCTCATATGCTCTGTGCTGCTCAAAACGCTTTTGGAGCCCCGGTTCTAAGCTGTAAAGCATGCCGCACTGAACCAGGGAGTAATCATCACTACGCGGCTGCCAGGCGTTCATAACGTCTTGAGTTGCTGGGAAAATGGGTGCGTCACCTAGCGGTGCTTCAAGGACATATGCTTTCTTGGCAGCTATGAGGATGATCCTCAAGTTACGGACCCAATCCGTATAGTTGCTACCATCGTCTTTCAGCTTGGTTTTCTCTAGGAACGCGTTGAAGTTGAGGGCAACATTAGCGTGGGCCATTTGATCTACAAGACATATTGTAAAGATATTTTAGACTAAGTTCATGATAATTAAGTTCATCTAATCAAATTATTTAATGAACTCCCACTCAGATAGACATCCCTCTAGTCATCTAAGTGATACATGATCCGAATCGACTAGGCCGTGTCCGATCATCACGTGAGACGGACTAGTCATCAACGGTGAACATCTCCATGTTGATCGTATCTACTATACGACTCATGTTCGACCTTTCGGTCTCTCGTGTTCCGAGGCCATGTCTGTACATGCTAGGCTCGTCAAGTCAACCTAAGTGTTTTGCATGTGTAAATCTGGCTTACACCCGTTGTATGCGAACGTTAGAATCTATCACACCCGATCATCACGTGGTGCTTCGAAACAACGAACCTTCGCAACGGTGCACAGTTAGGGGGAACACTTTTCTTGAAATTTTAGTGAGGGATCATCTTATTTATGCTACCGTCATTCTGAGCAAATAAGATGTAAACATGACAAACATCACATGCAAATCATAAAGTGACATGATATGGCCAATATCATCTTGCGCCTTTGATCTCCATCTTCGAGGCGCGGCATGATCACCTTCGTCACCGGCATAACACCATGATCTCCATCATCATGATCTCCATCATCGTGTCTTCATGAAGTTGTCTCGCCAACTATTACTTATACTACTATGGCTAACGATTAGCAATAAGGTAAAGTAATTACATGGCGTTTTCAATGACACGCAGGTCATACAATAAATTAAGACAACTCCTATGGCTCCTGCCGGTTGTCATACTCATCGACATGCAAGTCGTGATTCCTATTACAAGAACATGATCAATCTCATACATCATATATATCATTCATCACATCCTTTTGGCCATATCACATCACATAGCATACCCTGCAAAAACAAGTTAGACGTCCTCTAATTGTTGTTGCATGTTTTACGTGGCTGCTATGGGTTTCTAGCAAGAATATTTCTTACCTATGCAAAAGCCACAACGGTGATAGGCCAATTGCTATTTACCTTTCATAAGGACCCTTTTCATCGAATCCGATCCGACTAAAGTGGGAGAGACAGACACCCGCTAGCCACCTTATGCATCAAGTGCATGTCGGTCGATGGAACCAGTCTCACGTAAGCGTACGTGTAAGTTCGGTCCGGGCTGCTTCATCCCACAATGCCGCCGAATCAAGATAAGGCTAGTAACGGTAAGCAAATTGAACAAATCATCGCCCACAACTACTTTGTGCTCTACTTGTGCATAGAATCTACGCATAGACCTAGCTCTGATATCACTGTTGGGGAACATAGTAATAATTCAAAATATTCCTACGTGTCACCAAGATCAATCTAGGAGATGCTAGCAACGAGAGAGAGGGAGTGCATCTTCGTACCCTTGAAGATCGCTAAGCAGAAGCGTTACAAGGAACACGGATGATGGAGTCGTACTCGCGGCGATTCAAATCGCGGAAGATCCGATCTAGTGCCGAACGGACGACACCTCCGCGTTCAACACACGTACAACCTAGGGACGTCTCCTCCTTCTTGATCCAGCAAGGGGGAAGGAGAAGTTGAGGAAGAACTCCGACAGCATGACAACGTGGTGGTGATGGAGCTCGTGGTTCTCCGGCAGGGCTTCGCCAAGCACTACGGAGGAGGAGGAGGTGTTGGAGAGGGGGAGGGGCTGCGCCAGGAGAAGGGTATGGCAGCCCTCCCACCCACCCCCCACTATTTATAGGGGGAAGGGGAGAGGGGACCAGCCCCCTAGATCCCATCTACAAGGGGGGACTTGCCCCCCAAGTTTGGTGGGAGGCGCCCCCACCCCCTAGGGTTTCCAACCCTAGGCGCCTTGGGCCCTTGGGGTGGGGTCCACTAGACCACTAGGGGGCTGGTTCCCACCCTTGTTCAGCCCATTAAGTCCCCCGAGGCAGGTGGCCCCACCCGGTGGACCCCCGGACACCTTTCGGTGGTCCCGGTACAATACCGATAACCCCCGAAACAATTCCGGCGACTGAAACTGGACTTCCCATATATAAATCTTCACCTCCGGACCATTCCGGAACTCCTCGTGACGTCCGGAATCTCATCCGGGACTCCGAACAACCTTCGGTAACCACATACTATTTCCCATAACAACTCTAGCATCACCGAACCTTAAGTGTGTAGACCCTACGGGTTCGGGAACCATGTAGACATGACCGAGACATCTCTCCGGCCAATAACCAACAGCGGGATCTGGATACCCATGTTGGCTCCCACATGTTCCACGATGATCTCATCGGATGAACCATGATGTCGGGGATTCAATCAATCCCGTATACAATTCCCTTTGTCTATCGGTATGTTACTTGCCCGAGATTCGATCGTCGGCATCCCCATACCTCGTTCAATCTTGTTACCGGCAAGTCTCTTTACTCGTTCCGTAACACATGATCCCATGACCAACTCCTTAGTCACATTGAGCTCATTATGATGATGCATTACCAAGTGGGCCCAAAGATACCTCTCCGTCATACGGAGTGACAAATCCCAGTCTCGATTCATGCCAACCCAACATACACTTTCGGAGATACCTGTAGTGCACCTTTATAGCCACCCAGTTACGTTGTGACGTTTGGTACACCCAAAGCATTCCTACGGTATCCGGGAGTTGCACAATCTCATGGTCTAAGGAAACGATACTTGACATTAGAAAAGCTCTAGCAAAATGAACTACACGATCTTGTGCTACGCTTAGGATTGGGTCTTGTCCATCACATCGTTCTCCCAATGATGTGATCCCGTTATCAACGACATCCAATGTCCATGGCCAGGAAACCATGAACATCTATTGATCAACGAGCTAGTCAACTAGATGCTTACTAGGGACATTTTACGATCTATGTATTCACAGATGCATTACGGTTTCCGGTTAATACAATTATAGCATGAACAATAGACAATTATCATGAACAAGGAAATATAATAATAACCAATTTATTATTGCCTCTAGGGCATATTTCCAACATATGCATAGATTACCCCAATATCACCGCATGAATCCGCGAGTTGAATGCCATAACACATATCAAGTGAATCAATATGATACCCCAATTGTCACCTCAAGTATTCATACCGCAAGACATACATCATGTGTTCTCATCTCTGAATATTCAATCCGACATGACAAAACTTCAAAGGGTAAAGACTCAATTCATCACAACAAGAGTATAGAGGGGAGAAACATCATATGATCCGACTATATTAACAAAGCCCATGACATAGATCACGAGAGAGAGAGAGAGATTAAACACATAGCTACTGGTACAAACCCTCAACCTCGAGGGTGGACTACTCCCTCCTCATCGTGGTGGCCGCCGGGATGATGAAGATGGCCACCGGAGATGATTCCCCCCTCCGGCAGGGTGCCGAAACGGGGTCTAGATTGGTTTTCGTGGATACAGAGACCTTGTGGCGGCGGAACTTCTGATCTAGGGTAACCCCGATGGGTTTCGGAATATTTGGGAATTTATAGTGCAAAGAGGGGGTGCGGGAGGCCACCGAGGTGGGCATAACCCACCTGGGCGCGCCAGGGGGGCCTGGCGCGCCCTGGTGGGTTGTGCCCCCTCGGGGCACCCCCCAGGTGCTGCTCTGGCCCAAAGGATGTCTCCTGGCCCATAAGAAATCATCGTGGAGTTTCGTTGCGTTTGGACTCCGTTTGGTATTGATTTCTTGCGATGTAAAAAACAAGCAAAAAACAGCAACTGGCACTGGGCATTGGGTCAATAGGTTAGTCCCAAAAATTGATATAAAGTTGCTATAAAATGATTGTAAAACATCCAAGAATGATAATAAAACAACATGAATACTTTATAAAGACGTATCAACATCCTTGATACCATGATACACGACAATCTCCTTGTCCATACTAGCACGAAACCTAACCAGGCATGAAAAGAATCACATGATATATGCATTGCACATGACATTAGCAATGCAACCACATCTAATAAGAACATGATGCCCATGTCTTTACCTATCCTACAGTAAACTCACATTCGTCTAATTTATTATCCTTTTTCCGCATTCAAGATCTAATCCCACATTAAATTGAAAAGGTACAACTTCTACACACTAAAATTCACTTCGGTCCATGTTGCCATCGCATCCACAAATACGCCCCCTATAGAAGTCCACACCTTTTCGGCCAGGGAGAGAGAGAGGCAGACATATGGGATTGATAGTGAACCCGCTAAACGCTAAACCACAGCTTCTTTTGGCAGAAAGTTACAACAAGGGGAGGTTTCTTTCCCCCCTTGCACGCATCCTTGACACCACGATACACGACAATCTTCTTTTCCATACTAGCACGAAACCTAACCGGACACGAAAAGAATCTCATGATGTGCATTGCACATCACGTTGACAATGCAACCGCTTCTAATAGGATCTTGATGCCCATGTTACACATCCTGTTGTTAACTCACATTCGTCCAATTTATTATCCTTTTTCCGCACTGAAGATCTAATCCCATATTAAATTGAAAAGATACAACTTCACACTAAAATTCACTTCAATCCATGTCGCCATCGCTTCCACAAATAGGACCCCCTACAAAAGTCCACGCCTTTTCGGCTAGGGAGAGAGAGAGAGGTAGACATATGGGATTGATAGTGAACCCGCTAAATGCTAAACCATGGCTTCTTTCGGCAGAAAGTTACAAAAAGGGGACGGTTTCTTCCCCCCTTGCACACATCCTTGGCACCATGATACACGTAAATCTGCTTTTCCATACTAGCACGAAACCTAACCGGACACGAAAAGAATCTTATGATATGCATTGCACATCACATTGACAATGCAACCACACCTAATAAGATCTTGATGCCCATGTTTTTACATATCCTGGTGTTAACTCACATTCGTCCAATTTTTTTCCGCGTTGAGGATCTAATCCCATATTAAATTGAAAAGATACAACTTCTACACAATAAAATTCACTTCAGTCCATGTTGCCATCACTTCCACAAATAGGACCCCCTACAAAGGTCCACACCTTTTCGCCCAGGGAGAGAGAGAGGTAGACATATGGGATTGATAGTGAACCCGCTAAATGCTAAACCACGGCTTCTTTCGGCAGAAAGTTACAAAAAGGGGACGTTTTCTCCCCCTTGCACGCATCCTTGGCACCATGATACACGACAACCTTCTTTTCCATACTAGCACGAAACCTAACCGGACACGAAAAGAATCTCATGATATGCATTGCACATTACTTTGACAATGCAACCACATCTAATAAGATCCTGATGCCCATGTTTTTACATATCCTGTTGTCAACTCATATTCGTCCAATTTATTATCCTTTTTCGGCGTTGAAGATCTAATCCCATATTAAATTGAAAAGATACAACTTCTACACACTAAAATTCACTTCAGTCCATGTTGCCATCTTCCACAAATAGGACCCCCTACAAAAGTACACACCTTTTCGGCCAGGGAGAGAGGTAGAGGTAGACATATGGGATTGATAGTGAACCCGCTAAACGCTAAACCGCGGCTTCTTTCGGCATAAAGTTACAAAAAGGGGACGGTTTCTCCCCCCGGCACGCATCCTTGACACCACGATACATGGCAACCTCCTTGTCCATACTAGCACGAAACGTAACCGGACACGAAAAGAATCACCTGATATGCATTGCATGTTACGTTGACAATGCGCAACCACATCTAGTAAGATCCTGATGCCCGTGTCTTCACATATCCTGTTGTAAACTCACATTCGTCCAATTTATTATCTTTTTTCCTCATTGAAGATCTAAATCCCATATTAAATTGAAAAGATACAACTTCTAGACACCAACATTCACTTTGGTCCACGTGGCCATCACTTCCGCAAAATAGGAGCCCCCTACAGAAGTCCACGCCTTTTCAGCCAGGGAGAGAGAGAGAGAGATAGAGATAGACATACGAGATTGATAGTGGACCTGCTAAACGCTAAACCGCGACTTCTTTTGCGCAGAAAATACAAAAAAAGGCGGGACTGTTTCACCCCCCCTACACGCATCCTTGACACCATGATACACGACAACCTCCTGGTCCATAATAGCACGAAACGTAACCGGACACGAAAAGAATCACATGATATGCATTGCACATCACGTTGACAATGCAACCACATCTAATAAGATCCTGATCCCCATGTCTTCACATATCCTGCTGTGAACTCACATTCGTCCAATTTATTATACTTTTTCCGCATTGAAGATCTAATCCCATATTAAATTGAAAAGATACAACTTCTACACACCAACATTCACTTAGGTCCACGCTGCCATCACTTCCGCAAATAGGACTCCCCTACAGAAGTCAACGCCTTTTCAGCCAGGGAGAGAAAGAGATAGAGATAGACATACGTGATTGATAGTGAACCCGCTAAACGCTAAACCGCAGCTTCTTTTGGGCAGAAAATACAAAAAAAGGCGGGGGCAGTTTCATTCCCAGCGTACACGCATCCTTGACACCACGATACACGGCAATCTTCTTTTCCATACTAGCACGAAACATAGCCGGACACGAAAAGAGCCGCATGACTTGTATCGCACATCACGTTGGCAACGCAATCACATCTAATAAGACCTCGATGCCCAAGTCTCCACAAACGTGAAGTTCGTCCGTCCAGCGTTTTTGTTTCGCACCAGAGATCCAATCCCAAAACAAAATAAATAAATTTTAAAAGACACAACCCATCCACACAACCAAAATCCACTTCACCCCCACCACCCCCACCGTCACTTCCCCAAACCGGACCTCCTGCAAAAAGACCCCCGTCTTTCCAGCCCAAATGCAAGAACCGGGAGCCCCCCTTCCCATTTCCCAATAGGGGCCTGTGTGTGGTCTCTCCCTCGCCAGCATCAGCATTGGCGCACGTGCGGCAAAAAAAAAAAACCCGCTCGAGCCGCTGCGCTGCCGCTGCAGCTGCTGACTGGACTGGGCCTGCCCTCCTCACTCGCGCCGCACGCACGCGCACCAGCAGCATATACCGGTGCGCCTTGCCGTTTTCGCCACACCACACCAGACCAGATCATCCGCCCTGCGCCGCCGCGGCCCGGGCCCACCCCGCAGCGACCGCCCTCCCTCCCCACGAGTCCGCGCAGATCCGCGATTGGTCGACGTCCCACTCCTCCCTCCCCTTCCCTTCCTCCTCCTCGAGCCCTCCCCCCGCGTCGACAATTCCCCGTCCCCCAAATCCCAAATCCCCAATCCCCCGCGCCGCCGCCCCGCTCGCCGTCGTACGGATTCCGCCCCCGCGGCCCCGGCCGGCCCCCAATCGCCGTTTGCCGTGGAGGCGGGGTCCCCTCGCGGCGTCGCTAGCCCTCCCCGCGATTCTAGGGTTTCGGGCGGGGTTGCCCCAATTCGCCGGCCCGGCCCCGTGCCTCGTTCCCGCGGGTGCTTCCGTCCGCCCCGCGCGGGTCCTGATCGCTCGCGGTCGCGCCTGCTCCTCGCTGCCGCTCTGTCCACTGCTGCTGTCTGGTATACAGTGCGCTCCGTATGCTGAAAAATTGGGCTGGGTTTTGTGCCTGATTCAGAGAGGGCTAGGTGGTTAAATTCTCGCTGACCGACCCTCCAGCAGGAAGAAATATTGCAGCTTTTGAAGGGTTTCCGCAGGCCGCGTGTGCCCGCCTCGGGAGGGGCTGCCGCTTCTTTCAGCTTGCTCGGCGCCACGCCACACAGCGCTGGAATGACGTCGCCCGCGCTTGTCTGAGGCGCGGTTGCCAGCGACAATGAATGTGGGGCAGGCGGCGCACCTGTCCGGGCAGATGTCCGGGCAGGGGGCGCAGATGAATCAGGTTGTTGGCGGTGGCAGCGGTGTCGTCGGCGCTGACGGCATGCCCCTGCCCCAGCACCAGCACCAGCAGATGCAGGATGGCGTGGGCCTTGTTGCCCCGGGGGTCGATCAACAGTTTGCGCTCATGCGCTCCAATATGCGTGACAAGATGTAAGCACTCCACACTGCAAACTTCTTTCAGTGCCTGCTCTAAGGAAAGGAAAAAAAAACTTCTTTCGGTGCTGGGTTATGTATATTTAGTAGGCGCTAGCGCGGGTGTTAATTAATTGTACTGCGTTAATGCGGCCTATCCTTATCAACGTTTATACGGCGAATATGTATTTCGTTCCCAAAATTATAAAGGTGATCACACTTTCTCACGCAACCAAAGTTTATGACTTTCCTTAATTCACAAGAGCCCGCATATAAATCTTGGCACTGGGGCGCAGTTGAATCACCTTCCCGACTAAAATTTTAGGTTCGCCGCCATGGCTGATGGTTCGAATCTGATAGAAAGTAATGGCATGTCTTTTAAGCCTGATACTTGTTCGTAAATTGGCAGATATGAGTATATAGGAAGGAAGCAGACATCTGCTGACTGGAGGCGGAGGCTGCCGGAACTCGCAAAGCGGCTAGAGGAAATCTTGTTTAGAAAATTCCCAAGCAGGGTATATTTCTCTATTTCCTTTTTCTTTTTTACTTCTTGTTTGGATCTAGCAAAATTTGATCTCACAGTTCCATCATTTTGGCTGTTTGAGCAGAATGAGTACTACAATATGATGAGGCAACCAGTGGGGCCACAATTGCAGTTTGCTATCAAGACCTTGAGTGCTCAGAACCAACTAAATCAACAAAACCAACAAATGTCAAGGCAGATGGCATCTTCCTCTGGTTATAGCACAATGATTCCAACACCTGGTATCACACAAGGTGCAAGTGGAAATTCTAGAATGTCTTATGGAACAGACAATATGGGTCTTTCCTCATCTGGTGCAGGCATGGTTCCTCAGAATGCCAACATGGGTACCTCGATGCCTGGTATGGATAGATTAACTTAGCTTCTGCTCATATCATTAGGGCTGTGTTGTACCTTAACTTGAAATTCCCTTGTAGCCATGCTGTAGGGTTTCTAGCCTAAGTATCCAATGCCCAGCAGTATATTCGGCAAAATTCAATCTATGTGGTAGAAAAACACCACATCTTTTGGGAGTCTTGCTTAATAGCTTGTATTTAAAAAGAACATCCACAAATAGCTTATATATCCATGACCCAATTGGGGCATTTCTTTCGAGGTCTCTGTTGTTTATAATTGGAAGATTATTTGTGAGAAGCTGAAGCATATGTGGTTGCCTGCCACTGTTTGTTCTCATTTTTTGCTGGTTCATTTTACATGGCTCTACTTATTTTTAATTGCTCCTTACAGGTACAATGTCTAACGGCTACCAGCATCTAACTACCAGTGCCCCACTAAATTCGACCACAAATAGTGTCCCATCTACGATGGGTCCAGTGGGTATTCAGCGACAAGTAACTCATATGATCCCAACTCCTGGATTCAGTAATCAACAAAATGTACCTACTAATTCTGACTATTCAAATGGAACTGGATATTTCAATGGTGAGTCAGCTATGACACCACATATGCAGCAGCAGAAGCAATTTCAAAGCAACCAGAGTAGCCATCAAATACAGCATATTGGGGGACACAGTAATTCTGGAATACATTCAAGCATGCTGGAGAATTCTTCTGCATTTGGTTTATCAGATGGACATGTGAATGGTGGAATGGGATTGCATGGGTCAAACACGCAAATTACAAATAGAAATGCAGCACCAGAAGGATATATGAACATGTCCTCTTTTGGAAGTTCGCCCAGACCTTTGCAGCAACAGTTCAATCAGCATCCAACACAGAGAATATCAAGTATGTGTGCTGACGTGTCCTATCTTTTATTGCCTTATCATCGTGGCTTGTGCCATAATCTTGAAGTCATGTTCATGAAGGGTGTATAACAAAAGCTAGTGATGGGTTTATTATTCGTTTGCAATATGTTCAATTTCTAATTATCCAAGTCATTTGTACAAACTAACTTTGTTAGAGCATTGTTGTTAGGGAACAGCTAAAAAGTAACACAAAGCCTTACTTTAGTTCCTTGCTATTGGAGTCACTGGCTTTATAATTAATGTGTTTGCTAGAGTCCTTGAACCTATGGAGGGTGAAAGTGTTATTGTTTCCACCGTAGTACCAATGATGTGAGTTTCCGTATTGACAGACACACGTGCACAGTCATGCATAGCGAAAATGCAAAATTCATATCGTACCCTCTTTACGATGACAAACTAAATTGTGCCGTTTTTTGTTGTGCAGCATCAGTTGACATGGGTGGTTCAGGAAGTTTCTACGGTACTGGTTCTTCTGCTTTAGCAACAGCAAATAATCAGAACATGGGTGCTGCAAACTTGCAGTCTAGATCAAGAATGAATTCCATGCTGCTTAGCAATCAGCTAAACATGCAATCCATTCAAGGGCAGCCACAGATAAAAACTGAGGTTTTGGATCAGTCAGAAAAACTCAATTTCCAGCCATCTCAGTTGTCTCATGAACAACTACTCCGACAGCAGCTTTCAATGCAGCAACATCAGGTGCAGCCAAGTTCCCAGTTTGTGCAAAACCAATATCATCTCAATCAACAGATACCAAATTCACAGCATCAGCAGGCTATGCTGAGGAGCAATTCCTTTAAACAGTCTCAACTGAATTCCAGCCATTCTATGCAAGTGTCAGAACAGGGAACTTTGCCACACACCGAACTAACATCTTCACAAGCTACTGAACCTCCTGCACTTCCAAATTTCCAGGGTCAATACCAGCAAAGAAGTGCTCACGATAACGTCAAAGGTGCGCAGGTGTTTGGACATCTTTCTGGATCTCAAAATTTCAGTGCTTCTGGTTCTCACGATTCTCAGCCATTGTTGCACCCTAATCAGCAGCTTGATGTTAGCTCGAATGATGTCAGTTATGTTTTGAAAGGAACACAGACAGAGCAAATGCAGCAGCACCAATGGCGGCCTCAAACAATGGAAAAGGTTCCTATCAGTAGCAATTTATCTCTTGAAAAGCAAATGCAGGATGACTTTTGTCAGAGAGCAATGGCCCAGGACGGAGCACAGCAGCCATTTTCATCTGACTGGCGTGTTTCTGGTTGCACTGTGACCTCAGTTGACCCTGCACTGCCAAAGCTCCCCGCTGGAGGATTGGAACAGCCCACTGGAAATATCAATTACCTCCGTCAGATGAGGTGGTTACTGTTGCTGTTTCATGCAAAAGGATGTTCTTCTCCTCTTGGTAGTTGTAAATTACCTCGTTGTGTTCAGCTGCAGGATTTTGTGAAGCATTTGGACAACTGCCAAAGAAAAGATTGTCCACAGAAGAAGTGCAGTAAGTCAAGAATGTTAATTGAGCATTATAAGACTTGTGTTGATGAGCAGTGTCCTGTATGTAGTAATGTAAAGAAATTTTTGCGCCTCTCAGCTGAACATGCAAGTAAGCAAAAAGTCCCTGAGCCTAGAAAAGTTGCTCAACAGAATATGACTCAAAGAATCATGAATGGGGTAGACAGTGATATAATGGACATTGACCCAGTGTCTGTTGAATCCTTTGATGGTCAGCCATCTGTTCCAAAACGTTTGAAGATGCAGCCCGCGTCACCCAATGTTCCAGAGCATGAAATACTTAGAGCCTCCAATCCTCAGGTGAACCCAGGGTTTGTACTACAGGAATCACATCCCGAGCTGCTTGAGCAGAATAAAAAGACGGCATACATGAAAAGAGAGTTGGATGTAAAGGCTGACATGCGACCTCTGCAGAAGCCCGTAAAGATGGGTTATGGTGCTGATGGAAATGTGCCTACAGCGAGGCACAATGTCATTCCTACTGTTTCAAATGAGATGAAGTCTCATGTCAAGCAAGAAATCTTGCCGGTTGACAAAGGGGCAAGTGAAAATGTTCATGAGGTTAAGAATGAAACAAATGATTCAACAGAGGCCACAGCACTGAAATCAGGAAAACCAAAAATAAAAGGTGTTTCATTGACCGAGTTGTTCACTCCAGAACAAATCAATGCACATATAGAGAGTCTAAGGCTGTGGGTGGGCCAGGTATGTCTTTTACTTAATAAACTGCTTTAACATTGGGTATTTTTTTCCCGGAATTACCAGAACAGTTGTCAAGTAAATATGGAGATGAGTAGAAAGCCTTTAATTTTCATGAAATGTGTAATATGTGCTTTAATGTCCTCATTTACACACGGAAACATCAGAAAGCTTACTGTTTGTTTGTATTTCCAATGGGTGAAAAAATATTTCCCTCCTTCACTTCTGCACATAATGTCTAACTACTACGTAAGCTTGCACAAAAATTACTGCGCTGTCGCTTTACCAAACTTTAATTACTAGAAGTTGAACTATGTCGAACCAAAAGAAAAAAAACCCTTATCTTCATGAGATAAATGTTGCATGTTCTTTTTTGTGTATGTGTGTTTTTGTGCAAGTACTCTTAATCTCATCATGCAGTTGTCATGATGAAAACTTGTACTGTAACCCTAATATGTGTTTTTAGAAGGAACAATTTTACATGTCTTGCCATTTGACAGAGCAAGGCTAAAGCTGAAAAGAATCAACTGCTGGTGTCTTCCGAAAATGAAAATTCATGCCAGCTCTGCAAAGTGGAAAAACTCACTTTTGAACCTCCACCCATATATTGCTCCCCTTGTGGTGCTCGGATAAAGCGAAATGCACCATACTATACTGTTGGTTCTGGTGACACCCGCCACTTTTTCTGTATTCCATGTTACAATGAGTCCCGTGGTGACACCATTGAGGTTGAAGGACAGAATTTTTTGAAGGCCCGATTTGAGAAGAAAAGAAATGATGAGGAAACTGAAGAATGGGTAAGTTCCATACCTCTGTTCTGGTGGTTGTATAACTACAATTTTGGTTATGCTTGATTTGTACTAATCTTTCTGAATGATGTGTTCCACAGTGGGTTCAGTGTGACAAATGTGAATGCTGGCAGCATCAGATATGTGCTCTGTTTAATGGCAGAAGAAATGATGGAGGACAAGCAGAGTATACTTGCCCGAATTGCTATAGTAATGAAGTGAAGTGTGGGCTGCGCATGCCTCTACCACAGAGTGCTGTTCTTGGAGCAAGTGATCTGCCAAGAACTGTTCTTAGCGATCATATAGAAGAGCGGCTTTTTAAACGGCTTAAGTGGGAGAGACAGAGTCGGGCGAATAATTCAAATTGTAGTGTTGATGAGGTTAGTGAAACTAAGTCTTGTTGGAAGTGCATGCGTACTTGAAGTATGTTATATGGGACCTCAACGTACTTTGGTAGTATATTACCTTATGTCACAAAAATATGCTACCTGAAAGTGTTATCTAAGTGCCTACCCACCATGTAAATCCTTAAAAAAATACCATGCAAATAATTGCAGCCTACTATAATGATTGCCCGGAAAAACAGAAAACAAAATGCCTGTTTAATTTTTTTTTCAGACCCCATTGCAACCTTTTCCATCAACCAGGATGAACTAGCAGTTTATTTAATTAATAGTTTTCCATCAACCTGGTATGTAATGAGGTGTGCCATTTTGGAGAATCGATTAATAGTATGAAATTGCCCATTAATTGCTCGGAAGCTTCAAGTATATATTAAAGGCTTACATGAAAAATATACTCCCTCCGTCCCATAATATAAGAGCGTTTTTTACACTAGTGTAGTGTCAAAAACGCTTTTATATTATGGGACGGAGGGAGTACCAAATTGTATTTATATTTAAAGTTTCAAATGCGGTCATATAGTGCAAACTTGTTGCTGATTGTTTACGACCCAATGAAAAGCACAGCAACAAAAAAATGGGCTACAAAATGATGGATGGCTTGAAAAATCAACTAGGATTGATCTTTTTGGCAGTTCAGAGACCCGAAGCGTATATGCGCTTTACTTAACTTTTTTACTTGAAGTATGTTCTATATCTTGATAATTTATGTGCTACTTTTTTGGACGATGGCTGGAAAAATCAACAAGGAAGTGGTTTAACTTCACTTCCTGTAATTTGGACTACACCAGATACCATTCATTTTGGCATCATTATGAACTATTTTGATAGAAATGTTCCCTCCATCACTTTTAAAGTCTAACTGTTCCATATTTGTTAGGTCGCCGGAGCAGAAGGTCTTGTGGTCAGAGTTGTTTCATCGGTGGATAAGAAGGTTGAAGTTAAACCACGCTTTTTGGAAATTTTTCAAGAAGATAATTACCCGACAGAGTTCCCTTACAAGTCCAAGGTAGGAAGTTGTACCTAAAGTATAAATTATGCTGACAACAGACTCTGATATCCATGATTCTGTTCCTGTGATTGTTTGGCAGGCTGTTCTTTTGTTCCAGAAAATAGAAGGCGTAGAAGTGTGCTTATTTGGAATGTATGTTCAAGAATTTGGTGCTGACTGCGCTTACCCGAACCAACGTCGAGTTTATTTGTCATACCTGGATTCTGTGAAATACTTCAGACCTGAGATTAAAGCAGCCACTGGAGAGGCCTTGCGTACATTCGTCTACCATGAAATTCTGGTAAGTTGCTGTATGCTGAATTTTAATCACAGTTGTGAATATTTTCTCTTGCCAGTCTGGTCAGAAAATTCCCGTATGAAACTATTAGATGTGATGCCTTCCTCTTTAAGCTAGCATTTTCCTACAATCTTACTCCAGTTATCTATGTGTACAGATAGGATATCTTGAATACTGCAAGCAGCGTGGATTCACAAGCTGTTATATATGGGCTTGCCCACCTTTGAAAGGTGAAGATTACATTTTATATTGCCATCCTGAGATTCAGAAGACTCCAAAATCTGACAAACTGCGGGAGTGGTAAGACCATTGATTGACACATATGTTACTCTGCTTACAATGAATTCCTGGTTGCATGATTTCTGATGTCTTCACACTCAGGTACTTAGCCATGCTTCGAAAAGCTACTAAGGAGGAGATTGTTGTTGAGCTTACAAATCTGTATGACCATTTCTTCATTACCATGGGAGAGTGCAAGGCTAAAGTTACCGCTTCTCGTTTGCCTTACTTTGATGGAGATTATTGGCCTGGAGCTGCGGAAGATATGATTAATCAACTGCGTCAAGAAGAAGATGACCGAAAGCTTCAGAAGAAGAGTAAGACAAAGAAAATTATTACAAAAAGAGCTCTTAAAGCTGCTGGCCACACTGATCTCAGTGGAAATGCTTCCAAGGACGCTATGCTGATGCAGAAGGTAAGCTTATGCTCTGGTAATTGTAATACTAGATCTCTCGGAGCCCCCTCTTTTGTGTTTGTGAAATTGTACTTGTTTGTTTCAGTTGGATGACATCTTTCTCATGAATTCGATTTTGATATATGCAGCTTGGGGAAACCATTTATCCAATGAAGGAAGATTTTATTATGGTTCATTTGCAGTATTCTTGTAGTCACTGTTGTATCCTTATGTCGTCTGGAAAACGCTGGGTCTGCCATCAATGCAGAAGTTTTTACATCTGTGACAAGTAAGTCAATTTCATAAACAATTTGACACCTGTGCTATAGAGGCCACATGTACTTATATACTATTCCCTCCGTTCCTAAATATAAGTCTTTTTTGATTCCAATAGACTACATACGAAGCAAAATGAGTGAATCCACACTCTAAAATACGTCTACTAAAAAGCACGGACACGGGGACGGAAAGACGGGGATACGCATACGGGGATACGGGATACGGCATTTTTCAAAAACAGCCATTCGGGGATACGTCGAGTATATATAAAATAAAATAAAAATATGCCATATAATATACAATTAAGACAGAAAATTAATGAGAAAGAGATCATAATAGAGGATATTGCCCCATTTGGTGTCTCTTTTATCAAGTGATGATTGATTGATCCTCATCCCCCCATGTCATGTTGTCATTGCAAGCTGCATCTATCTTGCAAAACACATCAAACACAGACAGTACAGAAGATTAGAAGACAAGACATAATTGGAAGACAATGCAAGCATGAGAAGCAGCAGCACCACCAGCATAAGCGGCAGCTCAAGCAAGCAGCAGCCAGCAAGCAACCTCCAGCAGCACAAGCAAATCTGAAGGATAAAAGAGGAAGAGGTTGAGGAAAGAGGAGAGGGGAGAGGCTGCTGGGTTACCTGCGAGGCTGGGGGTAGCACCAGCGGTCGCCGGTCGAATCCAGGCGCCGCCGGCGGCGGCGGCTTCGAGTCAAGGCGGCGGCGGCTTCGATCCAGGAGGCTGGCGGCGCGGGGAGGCTGGGAGGGAGCACTTCGTCCTTGAGACGAGAGCGTGCGGGAGTTCCTCCAAATAGGTTAGGTATACTGGGTTGGTCCGAGGCTGTTTTGGGCCAGGCCGTGTCCCAAACGTATCCCGCACGTGTCCCAGCGTATCCCTATGTTTTTTTCTTTTTTCAAAATCGAAATTCGGGGGATACTGCAAAGTTCGTGTATCCCGGCGTATCCCGCCGTATCCCCGTATCCTGCCGTATCAGAACGGCAGTTCGGCACTTGCAGCCGTGTCCATGCTTTGTAGTACGTCTATATACATCCGTATGTAGTCCGTATTGAAATTTCTAAAGAGACTTATACTCCCTCCGTCCCAAAATAAGTGTCTCAACTTTGTACTAAAGTTAGTACAAAGTTTGTACTAAGCTTGAGACAGAGGGAATATTTAGGAACGGAGGGAGTATATGTAATCACAGTTGAAATGAAAGCGATCTGTATGTACCAACAAGTTTTGCATTATTGCCCTTTCTCAGGGCCAGGTGCCTCAAATCAAGGCACTTGCATGGAAATTATATTTATTTTATAAAGCAGCAGTTTAAGTTGTAACATTTAACAAATATGTGCCTAAGGACGCTTTGTGTACACACACAAACTACTGTATCCCTACACATCTCGTTGTTGACGCCATGCATGATCCCTGTTCTTTCTGTTGCAACAAATTGTATCCATATCATCAAGATACCCAACAGACCAGGAAACGAGAAAACAAGGCAGATCTGCAAATCTGTTTCTCTTGGCACCCACAAAAACTTTCCACTGCCATTGGCTTCTACTCCTTGCCAATCCCCGGTGGCCATATCTCCTCCCCCCACCCTCCTTGATCCTATCAGGCCTCTCATGGAGAGGTGCCGTCTCATCAAACGTGTGGCTTAGGAGCAAAGGCTCAGCAGCGGTCATTGTGCAAGCCATGAAACCAGGACCCCGAAGGAGTCAATCTCTCCAGACCCAAGGTGACTTGCAATGAACCGGGGTGACTCTTGGGAACCCCAGATGACCGCTTAATCTTCCCCTGGAAAAGCAAGGGGGCCTGGTATCCACCCCAACCATGGCATCACCGGCCTAGCTCGGGGTGAGGTGACACCTTAATAACCCAGCTGACTGCCGAGATTGTTATGAAAATAACTACATGTGCTTGAAAATTGTGTATATAAGAGTTATCCTTGGCATGAATTGTTTGTAGTTACACAGCTTGCCATGTTAGACAAACCTTTTAGCCCTTTTAAAGTTCTCTTCGTGAATTTAGTATTTTCCTGTTGCAGGTGTTACAGTGCAGAACAACAGCTTGACGATAGGGAGAGGCATCCGAGTAATAGTAGAGACACACATAAGCTCCATCCAGTAAGTAAACAAGACTCATTTTTCTCTTTAGAGAAAGAGAAAGTTAGTAACATATAACTTGATGTCTTAGGTTGACATTGTTGGGGTGCCTGAAGAGACAAAGGATAGAGACGATATTCTGGAAAGTGAGTTTTTTGACACCAGGCAGGCATTTCTCAGTCTTTGTCAAGGGAACCATTACCAATATGACACCCTTCGCCGTGCTAAGCATTCGTCAATGATGGTGTTGTATCACCTACATAATCCCACTGCACCAGCGTTTGTCACTACATGCAATGTCTGTAGCCATGATATTGAAACTGGTCAAGGCTGGCGGTGTGAAATTTGTCCAGATTTTGACGTGTGCAATGGTTGTTACCAAAAAGGAGCAGTCAATCATCCTCACAAGTTGACAAACCATCCATCAGTTGCAGACCGTGATGCCCAAAACAAGGAAGCCCGGCAAATGCGTGTTCAACAGGTAAGCCCCTTCAGATGATTTCCACTAGTAAAATTGTTCCTAACCTGCGATTGTTGAAGTTGTGACTTTCTGTTTATTTTCATTAAAAAAACTTGACAGCAGTCTAGCTTAAATACCATTCTTTTTTATATTTACGAACGGAGGGAGCAATTGGCAGGCATTTAATCACTGTAATAATAAGCCAGAGCCTTACAAATTGGAAGACATAAATATTCTTCCAGCATTCTCATTTGTTCATTATAATATTGTGGAAACAGTCAACATGTGCATCTTTGCTTTTCGAGGCTGCAATATGTAAAGTAGTTATTGTGTATAAGTCATGTGCTCCACTACAATCCTTTTGTTAAATAGTTCCACCATTGATTTTCCTTTTACCATCATCCTGCAGCTAAGGAAAATGCTCGATCTTCTGGTACATGCCTCGACATGCCGCTCTGGCAGCTGCCAATATCCTAACTGCCGTAAAGTCAAGGGACTATTTCGGCATGGGATGCAGTGCAAGACGCGTGCTTCCGGAGGGTGTGCCCTGTGCAAGAAAATGTGGTACATGCTTCAGCTCCATGCCCGAGCTTGCAGAGATTCAGGATGCAGTGTACCGCGGTGCAGGTGTGTTGGCGCATCTCTCATTTGTCCCGCTAACCCCCCACCACCCCTGTGCTTATGCATACAGTATTTCAATCGTCTCTGGAGTAACATCTGACTGTTACCTCTGGTAACCATACAGGGATCTCAAAGAGCATCTTAGAAGGCTGCAACAGCAGTCCGATTCCCGGAGGAGGGCTGCTGTTAATGAGATGATGAGACAGAGAGCAGCAGAGGTTGCTACAACATGATTAGTTGCATCTGTACAGGTATACCGTCGTCGAAAGAAGATTAGGAAAGTGTGCAGGGTCTCAGTCCTCTCATCCCCCACACCAAGTCGAAACTTGGGATCGTTGAATTGGAGGATCCAGGTCGACTGATTGTCCTGGAAGATGGAAGAAGACGCTGGCCATTCTTCGCCGACGATTAACATAGGGGCTCGGAAGCCTGCCATTCTCCAAAGGAAGGGTGAAGGGCGCAGCGCACCACAGTAGGTGGTAACTGTTTGCGCCCTGCTGACTGCCGCTGATGTCGTCGATAGGAACCGGCCCGGCCCCTTGGGTGTGGTGATTCTTTCGTTTGACCTGTACTAGTTGGACTAATCTTGTTTTTGCTGCTTGCCTGCTCCGTCGTCGACCTTCATGTATAATAGGTCTCTGGATCCTCTATTGTTGAAAAACAATGGTTGTAGCTGCTGCTGTTTTGTTCCCCCCTCCGTTCTGGTTTCTTGTCGCCTCGGTCAGGAGGGGTATAGTAGGGAGAAAGAAGGTAGAGGGATGGGCACTGGACATGGTTCTGTTTATTTATGTCCCCCTCCCATTTTGTAGGACAAGTCTTTATTTTGAAAGTATAAAGGAAAGTAAATCCTGCGTCTTTCTTTGCCCCTCCTTTCTTGCAAGGTAATGCATGATCTTGATTTGTCCAGTCGGATCATCGTCACATTGGAAATTTTGAATGTGGGGATTCTTGTGCCATGACGAAAATTAGAGCTGTGCAGAAATCTGTACGGCGATTTGTCTGAAATTTTGCCATCCCAAGCATCCAAATTGGTCTTACAAATATTTGCAAATAGCGCCGTGCTTGCTTTCTTTTCCAGTGAAGTGTTGTGCTTGGTTAGCTATATGCAGTCATGTAGAGTGTAGCGTTTTGGTGCTCAACATGTAGCCCTTTATTTGAAATATTCAAAAGTTATAGTTCAAAGTTTAAAAAATTCTTAAACAAAATCCACATTGACATGGATATACACTATATGTCTTTGATTTGCGAACCACACAAAAAGTGAAAATCGTTGGTTTTATATAGTGAATGTGGTCAAAATCACCAATTTTTCTTTTTGTAGCTTGCGTGTCAATGTATTTTGCCATGAAAATATGTAGACACACGGAGTATACATCCGTACGATACTGTTGATTTGTTTCCAGAATTTTTGAATCAGTGAAACATTATTTTTGATTTTTTTCTAAAAAAAAAAGCTTCATGTAGCCTGAGCACGGAAACGCGTTTATGAGTTACAAAATAGGGCACTCAAAAGCAGTTTGAAGGTAACAAAAGAATTTTAAGAGCATTGGAAATTATGTTTCTCCAACAGATGACGTAAAATATGGCACCAAAATACTTCTTCTCCAACCGATGATGTACAATACTCCGAATATAAGTCTTTTTAGAGATTTATATATGAACTACATACGGATGTATAGACATATTTTAGAGTGTAGATTCACTCCATCGCAAAAAAAGGTGTAGATTCACTCATCTTACTCCCCGTGTAGTCTATATTGAAATCTCTAAAAGGACATATATCTAGGAACAAAGGGAGTAGAAAATTCCAATTGCATATATATTACAACAAATAATATCAAATGAATCTAAAACAAATGAAACGTAAGTATTACAGACATCTATATACCAATATAGAAGGACCCAACGGGGCAAATTCAATTAATCTCGATCATCAAACCATGTTAATCCAACAATCTAGATTGGTTCAAATTCAATGGTGAACACGCAATATGTTTAGCGTGTAAATATCATACCAAATATCAATATATGTGCTTATCATGTAATTAACACGAAAGTGATATCCTAGCTAATATCAGTGTGCAATTAGTTTCTTCCTAATATCAACGTGCATTGCACGTACACATTTACTAGTAAAATCAAATTCATCAGTTCACAACATCAAATTATTATATACTTCATCGATCTAGAACATCAAATTCAACACAAATAGTTCATCACACATAACAACGAAGTTCATCACACATGACATGAAACATGAGATACAACTATTGGTCTTGTTGCCCATGCCATGCCCACCACTCCTCAACGGGATCTTTTGAAGATCTTCATGCTCATCGGAATCTCAAATGTCATGGACACCTCAGAAAACATCGGATTCGGTCTTCCCTTCTATGTGGTCGTACCAGTTACCCCATGAGTACATAGAAGGTATAACCCAATCAAAATCTTTCTAGTGCTCATTCACAGTGACCATGTTGTGCATGATCACGCAAGCTGTGATGATGTACACCCTTCGTTTCTTTTTAATTTGCATATAAGTTTTATCTAAAGTCAAAGATCTGTAATTTGACCAAACTTATAGAAAAATGTATCAACATTCACAATACCAAATCAATATCATTAGATTCATTATGGAATTTAGTTTCATATAATGTAGATTTAGTATTCTAGATGATGATATTTTTTAATATAATTTGGTCAAACTTTATAAAGTTTGACCTGACACAGATTTTATACGCGGAGTAAAAAGGAACGGAGGGATTTGATCCCAAAAGCTAGCCGGTCCTCGCACAATAGCAAACTAGGTTTGCAAAATATGAAAAGCTCTCTCCACGTCTTTCCTAGCAGACCCTTGAGCATTATGAAAGTAGAGTTCTTTCTTACCTTGGGGGCCTGAAATTGGCTTCACAAAAGTAGCCCACTTCGGATATATCCCATCCGCAAGGTAGTAGCCCATGTTGTACGTGCGACCATTTGCTTGGAATTCCACCTATGGTGGTTCCCCATTGACTAACTTTGCAAAGAGAGGTGACCGCTGAAGCACATTGATGTCATTGCAAGATCCATGCATCCAAAAGTATGCATGCCAAATTCATGTCTCCTGATTCCCATGGCTTCATGAAGGATGGTGGCAACCTCCTTGTGTCATTTGAACTGTCCATGCCGTGTTGTTGGGAAGTTATTGCACTTACAGTTCATGCAATCAATGGAACCAAGCATACCTGGAAACCTGCAGGGTTTGTTCATCCCCAAAAGCCTCGCCATGTCTTGAGCATTGGGGGATCTCATTGTTTGACGTAAAAAATTGAAGTGCTCTCTACCATTGCCAAGTTACCATCAATGAAATTTGCCGGAACACCATGTGCGATCATGCACGATGCGACAATCACCTTCTGGATAGTGTTATGTCCAAGATTTCCGGTGCAATTCCTCCTTTGCTCAAAGACCGATTATGTTGCTTCACACAGTTTGCAATATAAAAATAACAAATATGGAGACATCCTAAACCGGTGTCAAAAGTATCGCCCTGGCTACATCTGATTTGGAGCAGAATAGTTGCTCATCAGTCTATCGTGAGCATCTTGCCTATCCCTCCGAATCGACTCATGGACGAAAACAAACCATCATGCTTCGACCTCTTATTCTTGTGCATCATCAAGATCAAAGCAGTGTCCTCCTCTTCAGTCATGTCACATTCCTCTTCAGACGAGGAATCATCCCACAAAAGAGGATTCAAATGAACTCATCTACAATACACTAGTTTTTATTACAATCTACTCATTTGTCCACAACAAAAAAGCGAGAAGGAAAATTTTGACCTTCTAGGCAATTCATTGAACACCTCGAGGATGAAACCATCTGGTTGCTCATCGGAGCCGAGGTGGTCACCGCATCGGGTGCAAATCGCATTGAGAGGGCCTCATAGACACCATCCGAAGCAGAAGTGGCTCGGCTCGGTTGTGGTGTTCGCGTGGTCAGCAACGACTGTCCGGCGACGGACCAAAATCGGCCCGAATCGACGCAACGGGGGACCCTGAATAGGCGCGCCGGCGGGGCTGTCGCGGCCATCCGAAGCGGCGGGTCGGTGGACCGGCGACAGTGTCGTTGGCGGCCGAAATCGAGTCGCTGTCGGGGTGAGAGGCGGAGTGCGGAGGGAGGAAGTTTCACTTGGAGGTTTGGCACTTGCACCACACAACTTTTGGTTTTGCGGCAACTGCTTGCGTGCTATATACTTACAACACAAGGGGTTGAAGTTCAGGTCTGCCTCAAACTGAGACCACAAAAATATAGAGAGGTAACTATTGGAGTATTATTTTGGATTGAAATGTTTTAAAAACAGTTTTCTTGGCAGCTGCCCTGCTATTATATATAGGGTTGTGGCTAGATCTCGGTCGAACCAAACTTAAAATCTCAGTCAAATGACAGAACACATAAAAAAGAAAAAAGAAAAAAATTAAAAGAAATTTTTACATGGATTTTCGTATAATATCTAACGACTATAGTATGAACTGAGACTTTGTTAAGTCTCAGTCTACTGGGATTCAGTAATCCCGTTATATGTATCCATAGACTACGAATTCGAACCAGCTGAGTTTGTTGTATCTGAAAAGCTCTGACTAGGCACCGAACCGATCTGAACCGTCCATCCGTGATCAGACGACGGACGGTCAACCTGCGGCGCACGCTATTTATCCTGTTCCTCGCGCGCTCGTGACTCCTGATGGCGACGGCAGCGCGGCGCCTCGTCCCCTTCCACCTCCGGCCGGCCAGCGCGCGCCCGCTCGCCGCCGTTGCGGCGGCTCCCCACAGCCGCAAGCGCGATGCCGTCTCGTGCAAATCCACCGGCAAGACCAGGGCGAAGAACAAGGCCAAGGACACCACCATGTGGCGGCCGCAGCGGCGGGAGCTGGAGGAGCACCTCAAGCGGCGCACCCGCTCCGCCGGCGCCTTCGACCCCGGCCTCTACCGCCGCCACTCCCACTCCCACCACGTCCCTGTCTTGCTCGGGGAGGTCCTCGCCGCGTTCCGCCGCCCGCTCCCTCTCCGCTCCTTCGTCGACTGCACCCTCGGTGCCGCCGGCCACTCCCTCGCCGTCCGTAATCCCTTTCCTTTTGCATCTACCTTTCCTTTGTCGTGGGAACAAGCTATTCGTGTTCAGTAGAATTGAATGCCTCTACTCGTTGCGGCTTCAGTGTTGCGTGCTCATTTGTGCCCATAAGCTGTTTGATGGAATGCGTCTTGGGGGTGACAGATGATGGAGGCGCACCCGGAGATGGAGCTGCACGTTGGCATGGACGTCGACCCCTCTGCGCTGGAGATTGGCCAGCGCCACATCGAGGCTTTCCTTGCTAGTAGGGCAACTGAGGAAGGAGGAGAAGATGCTCTGCAAGGGACACTGCGCGCCTATACTCACGTCAAGAATTTCAAGTACATCAAGCATGTTCTTGGTGGCGTTGACGAGAGCCTGGCGGATGGCTCGTCTGGAGTTGACGGTATCCTCATCGACCTTGGCATGTCATCCATGCAGGTAAAAAATCAGTAAAATGTGATGAAACTGATGCTAAGACTGCTAATTTTCCCATTCGCTGACCCAAATTTTTGGGTCTGCTGTGCGTAGGTTAACAGGTCAGATAGGGGATTTAGTGTGCTCAATGATGGTCCACTTGACATGCGCATGGACCCTAAGGTCAGTGTTGATTTAGTCTTACTTACAGCCTTACTGGTTATTTCTTTATTCTACTTATCAGAATGCACCATCTATGGATGCAATATTCTTTTTGCTACTTACTACAATCACGCAGTGTTGCAAACTTGCATGACTAAAGATTAAAACAACTTATATCTAATATTAGTCTGTCTTACTAAAGGGATCAATTTATTGGCAGATAGCATGAGCTGCAATTATTTAGATGCACTCGTATTCATAATGCCAATCACAGAGTCTATCTAGGAATTTGTAAAAGACAGTTGCACTTAGTTCATTTCTGTTGTGTTTCATTTTGTCTGTATTTACATGCACGAGTTCCAACTATTGAACTTGCCATGTCCAAAATATCCATGACTATTTTTGTGTGTGTTACTTCATGTTTGAGTCAATCTTGGTGAATTAGTAATGTCCAAATGGTACAACTCCACCTTGATATATGTTTTGTGTTACAGTTGTGTACTGCTTCTAACCTATAGCTGAAATTAGACAGGCAACTTTAACAGCAGAAGATATCTTGAACTCTTGGCCTGAGCTTGAAGTTGGGCGCATCCTCCGTGATTATGGGGAGGAAAGCAATTGGCAATCCCTTCAGAGGCGAATTGTTAAAGAACGGAAAACAGGGGGTTTACACTCTACTGGCGAGCTTGTCAAACTTATCCAAAGAACGTGCACCATTTCAGGAGGTATGTATGAAGCTATGATTATGATAATACTTTGAGGTTTCCTTCTATGATTGTGATAACACCATGGAAGTTTATATATATATATATATATTTGTTTTGCTCAATAAACTTTTGTGGAATTTACAAGAAAATAACGATTTCTTATGGACCATTTGATTTATGCAAATTTCTGCTTACTACTTTGTAAATGTCCTTAAGTTTATATATAACTTCTCTACAAAAAAAATAAGATTGTTATTTTTTCAAGCCGGAGATAATTAAATAAGAATCTCACAACAAGTTTATTAAGTACAGGACGGCAAGGCTGGATTAAAACTGCAACAAGGGTATTCCAAGCCCTTAGGATTGCAGTTAATGATGAGCTCCAAACTTTAGAAGACGCACTTCATTCGTGTTTTGACTGCCTAGCACCAGATGGCCGTCTTGCTGTAATCTCATTCCACAGCTTAGAGGACAGAATTGTGAAGCAGACATTCCTGGAGCTTATTAGTGGGGATGAAGCAGACGATGACGACGAAGACTTGGCGTGCGCTGATATTGATGATGAAGACGAACCATGGTTCAAGCAGAGGGTGCAAGGGACTAACGGCACCGTCCTGACAAAAAGACCGATAACCCCTTCACAAGAGGAAGAGAAACTAAATCAAAGGTGTAGAAGTGCAAAGCTCAGAGTTATTCAGAAGGCCTAAAAGGAAAGGAATAACGCTGGATACAAATTTGTGAAGAGATTATCGAGGCGGCAAAACATGCGATCGTCAGTTTCTCGTCTGCTCACCAGTAAGCAAACACTTCGAAATCGCCTGAACTTAGCTGGGGGGGGGGGGGGGGTGAATAGGAGGTCTTTGCTCCCCCCAAAGATGGGAACATGGAAAGTAGAGGGTTAGGTTAGTCCAGAAGTAATAATCTCACCGTGTTTGTACTTTGTACCATTTTTCCAACTTCACTCGTGTATATTGTACTCTGTTTGCCACCTTCTCTTGCAAGATGCGACCAATTTTTATGCCATCTGCAATTCTGCATTCGACATCTGAATTCTTTCATGTTCCCAGCGACCTGGGTGCTTGTTGTGTTGCTTCGTTTCATATGAGAGTTCTGTACCACTCACAACTTGTAGCGCCCAAGATGCAATTTTATCCTAATCACGTGATGAATTCATGATCGGGGCACAATCGCATTTCAAGCGCATAGCAAGTTGGTACCAGAGCGAATTGTCAAGAGGGGCCCATAAACCCTCATCGTGTTAGGGACGCAAAATCAACAAACATAACACCGGTATGACGGAAACTAGGGTGGCATGAGTGGAACAAAACACCAGACAAAAGGCCGAGCCTTCCACCCATTACCAAGTATATATGTGCATTAATTAAAATAAGAGATATTATGATATCCCAAAATATCATGTCCCAACATGGAACAACCTGCAACTAGCAACGCTCTAAGAGGGGCTGAAGCGGTAACATAGCTAAACAATGGTTTGCTGGGATGGTGAAAAGGTTAGAGGCTGTTTCATGGCATAATGGTAGGCTTGATAAACAAGTGGTAGGTAGCGCGACATAGCGATAGCATCGAGACAACTAGCATAGCAGAGATAGTAGTGAGATCCAAGGTGACGGTCATCTTGCCTGAGATCCCGCTAGGAACAAGATCGAATCCATGAAGTAGACGAACCATTGTAGTCGAACAAATCCTCACAATCGCAACATAACCGGGACTATCGAGAAGAAGCACAACCGGAAAGAAGTAAACAACACGGTAAACCAACAAGCATAAACATGGCATGATGCACAATCAAGCATGATGCATGTTCGGTTTAAATAGGCATGGCATGGCAAAGTGCAACAAACAATACTACAAATTAAGTGGAACTCAATATGCAACGAGTTGCATATTGACGAAACACCACATTAATTTATTTAGTTAACTCTCGTTTATGTACCCAACAATATTAAATGTTGTTAAACATGGCAAGAGGCGAAGCATAATAAACTACCTATCTAGGCAAGTTTAAATGAGGCCGGAATAACAAACAACAATTCCGGAAAACCCTCATATGCATATTTTGAATTTAATGCAAACAACAATTTTAAACATTTTAAATATTGTTATCATGATGCGGATGACATGTACAAGTTTTATGCAAATTATGAAAATGTTGACATGAGCATGTTATAAAGCATTTGGTCACCATGGCGGAACGAAAGGGGTGCCACGGCAACGACAACGACAACGGGAATGGTGCCACAGCAACATTCCGGTGATACGACAACTCGACGAAATGTCGGTGCAAAAGAAAGTGTGGATGTACGGAACATGCAACAGATGGTGGGGTGATCCCGGTTACCGGGTTCCCACAGGTCGGCGGCATGGCAAACGAGGAGGAACGTGCAATGACAACTCGGACACGGTGCAAACACGAGCATCTCATACATAACATGCATTCGTCCAAGGGTGTCGCCTCGGTGGTATACCTACGAAGCATGCGTTTTCAGGGCGGATCAAGTTCGTTGAGGGAAGTAGTGGTTCACGAGCCGTAGTGGAAGTAGTCATTCTCGCGACGGTAGTGGAAATAGTGGTACACGTTCGGTTTCAGAGAGGTACTTGACGAATCCAACGTCTTCGGGGCGACGGTCGTTGTACACGGGTCGAGGTACTTGGCGTTCTTCGCGGTTCGGAGACGTGGTGGAGGTACTTGACGCATCACCGTGCAGTCGTATTCGGTGTCCTCGGGGCATCGGCTGTAGTCTGGGTGCTTGGCGTGCATCAATCTGTTGACCAACAAGGGGGCTAGGTACCCGCGTGTGCCACGGGACACTCACGCTGGTGGAAGTGCATGGCTGGTCGGGCTGGAGCACCTTGGCGAGCCTGAAGTCGGCGATTTTCACCGTGCCGCCCCATCTACAAGGATGTTCTGCGGATTGACGTCGCAGTGGATCCCAACCCGTCCGAGTACTACAACTTTTCCAGAGTGTTAGGAATTGTGTGTCTCATAAGCGGCCAACCAACTCATTACATATGGCTTAAAATCGTAACCTGAGTGGTGGAATTTGCGTATAAACCACGTGGATAAACCACACACTCAGGCTTTGTTCGGTTACACCTTTTCACAAGGGGATTGGGGTGGATTGGAAGAGGTTTTGACTTGTAGAGAGTGTAATCCCTGTTAATCCTTGCCAAACCCCTCCATTTTCCCTGTCAACCGAACAGGCCCTCATGAATTTGGTGTAGCGCGTATTGCGGTCATCTAGAATGAATGGCTTGAGAAGAACCGATGCAATTTTCAGGGACGGTACATGGAAGGTTCAATATCTGGTGTATAGAACGGTTGAGGACCTCCTAAAGGAGGTTAAGCTTTGTGTGCCGGTGTATTTTATTTTTATATTCGGCTCTTTATTATTTTTGGGTTCTGGTGCATAAACTATACATTGTTCGATATACAGTACCTACACAAAAATACTTCCATACATGTTGATTCTGGTAAACTATTGAAAATGTACTAATTATTGTAAAAGTTTCCTAAAAATTGAGCAGACGAATTACTACCCAAGTATCAGAATATGGCTGCATTTCCTTGCCTAAGGGAAATCAAATAAGATTTCATCTGTAAATGTTTGTCGAGAAACCTGACTCAGCCTCTTATCCTATCACGTTTAAACTTTGTTTTGTTTATAACTCAAGTGAAAGGAAAGATACACTCTAAAAACATCATTCTTAGAACACATATCTTTATTCTTTATGGGAAGAAACACAAAAAAGCTATGGTCTAAGCATATGCAAATTAACCCGGTTAGTATTTTCAAAAGAACTGTAACTGATCAGAATTGTGTTTCTTTTACCTACTGTAGGAGTATTTTGTACAAGGATATGCTTTTACACGAACAATGCCATTATGTATTGTTCTCTCTTGACATTAACTTTCATTGCTTTGATAAGTGTTGTGTGGTGGAGTCTAAACTTATGTATTGTTCTCACTTGAACAAAATACATACTTATGGTTATACCTTCCATGCAAGTATCCGCAAATAAAAGAGAATAATAAGATAATATCCATAGCATTAAACTTTGGGGTCCCTTATTACTCCCTATGCAATAACTTCACAAACTCATGACATGGTGATATCTGTCACCCCGTCCATCCATCCCAAGAAAATTTATCACATAATGCTCTCTAGGCCCATAAAGGTGAATTGACATGCAATCCACGCTCGCACAACACCACTAAAGAGCTACAACACAACATAATATCAAAATATTAAACTTTATTCAATTTTACATGGTCACAGCAAAAAGGTTTCTCCCAAGTCCTAAAAAACGTAAAAATACTACTCACGAGACATCATATATAACTAGAAGCAAATGCGCGCTTTGCTGCACTGTTGAATATCAAATATGGACAGTGCGGCGGCAATCAAAGTTTTTGTTCATATCAATATTTGGTTAGTCACATGACACCACAGAACAAACTCCCTGCACCTGATAGATTCAGTTTGTGAGAAGCACATCTCACCCATATATATTACTCAGATTTTTGAAATGACACTATATGGCACACTCCAAGCTCATATGATTATTTTCCTCTGGATCAATGCCAATGTTTTTGACTCCTTATTCATGCCTCAACAAGTAACATGTACAAAAGACACATTTATGTGTGTTTTCATACTGATACCGAGAAACATACTGACATACTAACAACAATATGCACACTCTTTTCTTAGGCAAGAGGGGTGAAAGCATATAGATTGTGCCACGAATCTTCTAATTTAAATATAAGTGTTGAGCAATTAATTCATAAATCTAATAGTATCACGGCTAGCGATGTTAGAACTTAGAACATATCAAGTACTTTCTATAAAGGCCGAGTCTACAAAAGTCCTATTATACTCCCGAGCTCGGGATGAACAGAAATTCGAAAAACATGAAAACATATTAAAACAAATCTGAAATTTTTTGGTGGCAAACATTGACAACTTTTCTGGATGCTAGCAAAATTGAAAGAACATTCATGAAAGTCGTGGCAAAAATAAAAAAATCAGCACTCCGAAATGCTTTTGAAAACAACACTTTTGGAGCATCGGTTTTGTTTTTTTCCACGACTTCTACGAATGTTGTTTCTATTGGGAAACATAGTAGAAAAAAAATCACCCCAGAACAATATGAAGATGCACAAATGGTTTGATCACGATCGTTACTGACTCCGATTTGCAGCGGAAGAAGACAAGTCGGTGTAGACCATACTTGAAGTCCCTCGAACCGTTCACGAACGATCCCTCGAACGGAAGACCGAAAGCACGACCTCTCCACAGTTTGCAAGCATACATACTTCAAGATCGGGCAGTGCTTCGCCATCCAGAGCTAATCGTCATCGAAGAATTAGAGGGAGAAAGAAGAGAACCTCACGGGGATTCTCTATTATGATGATTAGAGTGTTGGGGAACGTAGTAATTTCAAAAAAATTCTTACGCACACGCAAGATCATGGTGATGCATAGCAACGAGAGGGGAGAGTGTTGTCCACGTACCCTCGTAGACCGACAGCGGAAGCGTTATCACAACGCGGTTGATGTAGTCGTACGTCTTCACGATCCGACCGATCAAGTACCGAACGCACGGCACCTCCGAGTTCAGCACACATTCAGCTCGATGACGTCCCTCGAACTCCGATCCAGCCGAGTGTTGAGGGAGAGTTTCGTTAGCACGAGGGTGTGGTGACGATGATGATGTTCCACCGACGCAGGGCTTTGCCTAAGCTCCGCAACGGTATTATCGAGGTGTAATATGGTGGAGGGGGGCACCGCACACGGCTAAAATATCGTATATCAAGTGTGTTTAGAGGTGCCCCCTGCCCCCGTATATAAAGGAGCAAGGGGGAGGCCGGCTGCCCTAGGCGCGCCAAGGAGAGGGGGGAGTCCTCCTCCTAGTAGGAGTAGGACTCCCCTTTCCTAGTCCAACTAGGAAAAGAGGGGGGGGGAAGGAAAGAGAGGGAGAGGGAGAGGGAAAGGGGGCTGCGCCCCCCTCTCCTAGTCCAACTAGGATTCCTCCTGGGAGGGGGCGCGCCACCTCCTGGCTGCTGCCCTCTCTCTCCCCTCTAGGCCCACTAAGGCCCAATACTTCCCCGGGGGGTTCCGGTAACCCTCCGGCACTCCGGTTAAATCCGAAACTTCTCCGGAACACTTCCGGTGTCCGAATATAGTCGTCCAATATATCAATCTTTATGTCTCGACCATTTCGAGACTCCTCGTCATGTCCGTGATCACATCCGGGACTCCGAACAACCTTCGGTACATCAAAACATATAAACTCATAATATAACTGTCATCGTAACTTTAAGCGTGCGGACCCTACGGGTTCGAGAACTATGTAGACATGACCGAGACACCTCTCCGGTCAATAACCAATAGCGGAACCTGGATGCTCATATTGGTTCCTACATATTCTACGAAGATCTTTATCGGTCAGACCGCATAACAACATACGTTGTTCCCTTTGTCATCGGTATGTTACTTGCCCGAGATTCGATCGTCGGTATCTCGATACCTAGTTCAATCTCGTTACCGGCAAGTCTCTTTACTCGTTCCGTAATACATCATCCCGCAACTAACTCATTAGTCACAATGCTTGCAAGGCTTATAGTGATGTGCATTACTGAGTGGGCCCAGAGATACCTCTCCGACAATCGGAGTGACAAATCCTAATCTCGAAATACGCCAACCCAACAAGTACCTTTGGAGACACCTGTAGAGCACCTTTATAATCACCCATTTACGTTGTGACGTTTGGTAGCACACAAAGTGTTCCTCCGGTAAACGGGAGTTGCATAATCTCATAGTCATAGGAACATGTATAAGTCATGAAGAAAGCAATAGCAACATACTAAACGATCGGGTGCTAAGCTAACGGAATGGGTCAAGTCAATCACGTCATTCTCCTAATGAGGTGATCCCGTTAATCAAATGACAACTCATGTCTATGGCTAGGAAACATAACCATCTTTGATTAACGAGCTAGTCAAGTAGAGGCATACTAGTGACACTCTGTTTGTCTATGTATTCACACATGTATTATGTTTCCGGTTAATACAATTCTAGCATGAATAATAAACATTTATCATGATATAAGGAAATAAATAATACTTTATTATTGCCTCTAGGGCATATTTCCTTCAGTCTCCCACTTGCACTAGAGTCAATAATCTAGATTACACAGTAATGATTCTCACACCCATGGAGTCTTGGTGCTGATCATGTTTTGCTCGTGGAAGAGGCTTAGTCAACGGGTCTGCAACATTCAGATCCGTATGTATCTTGCAAATTTCTATGTCTCCCACCTGGACTAAATCCCGGATGGAATTGAAGCGTCTTTTGATGTGCTTGGTTCTCTTGTGAAATCTGGATTCCTTTGCTAAGGCAATTGCACCAGTATTGTCACAAAAGATTTTCATTGGTCCCGATGCACTAGGTATGACACCTAGATCGGATATGAACTCCTTCATCCAGACTCCTTCATTTGCTGCTTCCGAAGCAGCTATGTACTCTGCTTCACACGTAGATCCCGCCACGACACTTTGCTTAGAACTGCACCAACTGACAGCTCCACCGTTCAATGTAAATACGTATCCGGTTTGCGATTTAGAATCGTCCGGATCAGTGTCAAAGCTTGCATCAACGTAACCATTTACGATGAGCTCTTTGTCACCTCCATAAATGAGAAACATATCCTTAGTCCTTTTCAGGTATTTCAGGATGTTCTTGACCGCTGTCCAGTGATCCACTCCTGGATTACTTTGGTACCTCCCTGCTAAACTTATAGCAAGGCACACATCAGGTCTGGTACACAGCATTGCATACATGATAGAGCCTATGGCTGAAGCATAGGGAACATCTTTCATCTTCTCTCTATCTTCTGCAGTGGTCGGGCATTGAGTCTTACTCAATCTCACACCTTGTAGTACAGGCAAGAACCCTTTCTTTGCTTGATCCATTTTGAACTTCTTCAAAACTTTGTCAAGGTATGTGCTTTGTGAAAGTCCAATTAAGCGTCTTGATCTATCTCTATAGATCTTAATGCCTAATATATATGCAGCTTCACCGAGGTCTTTCATTGAAAAACTCTTATTCAAGTATCCCTTTATGCTATCCAGAAATTCTATATCATTTCCAATCAGCAATATGTCATCCACATATAATATCAGAAATGCTATCGAGCTCCCACTCACTTTCTTGTAAATACAGGCTTCTCCAAAAGTCTGTATAAAACCAAATGCTTTGATCACACTATCAAAGCGTTTATTCCAACTCCGAGAGGCTTGCACCAGTCCATAAATGGATCGCTGGAGCTTGCACACTTTGTTAGCTCCCTTTGGATCGACAAAACCTTCCGGTTGCATCATATACAACTCTTCTTCCAGAAATCCATTCAGGAATGCAGTTTTGACATCCATTTGCCAAATTTCATAATCATAAAATGCAGCAATAGCTAACATGATTCGGACAGACTTAAGCATCGCTACTGGTGAGAAGGTCTCATCGTAGTCAATCCCTTGAACTTGTCGAAAACCTTTCGCAACAAGTCGAGCTTTATAGACAGTAACATTACCATCAGCGTCAGTCTTCTTCTTGAAGATCCATTTATTTTCAATGGCTTGCCGACCATCGGGCAAGTCAACCAAAGTCCATACTTTGTTCTCATACATGGATCCCATCTCAGATTTCATGGCTTCAAGCCATTTTGCGGAATCTGGGCTCACCATCGCTTCTTCATAGTTCGTAGGTTCATCATGGTCTATTAACATGACCTCCAGAACAGGATTACCGTACCACCCTGGTGCGGATCTTGATCTAGTTGACCTACGAGGTTCAGTAATAACTTGATCTGAAGTTTCATGATCATTATCATTAACTTCCTCACTAATTGGTGTAGGTGTCGCAGAAACTGATTTCTGTGATGATCTACTTTCCAATAAGGGAGCAGGTACAGTTACCTCATCAAGTTCTACTTTCCTCCAACTCACATCTTTCGAGAGAAACTCCTTCTCTAGAAAGGATCCATTCCTAGCAACGAATATCTTGCCTTCGGATCTGTGATAGAAGGTGTACCCAACAGTCTCTTTTGGGTATCCTATGAAGACACATTTCTCCGATTTAGGTTCGAGCTTATCAGGTTGAAGTTTCTTCACATAAGCATTGCAACCCCAAACTTTAAGATACGACAACTTTGGTTTCTTGCCAAACCATAGTTCATAAGGCGTCGTCTCAACGGATTTTGATGGTGTCCTATTTAGAGTGAATGCAGCCGTCTCTAAAGCATAACCCCAAAATGATAGCGGTAAATCAGTAAGAGACATCATAGATCGTACCATATCTAATAAAGTACGATTACGACGTTCGGACACACCATTACGCTGTGGTGTTCCGGGTGGCGTGAGTTGCGAAACTATTCCACATTGTTTCAAATGTAGGCCAAACTCGTAACTCAAATATTCTCCTCCAAGATCAGATCGTAGGAATTTTGTTTTCTTGTTACGATGATTTTCAACTTCACTCTGAAATTCTTTGAACTTTTCAAATGTTTCAGACTTATGTTTCATTAAGTAGATATACCCATATCTGCTCAAATCATCTGTGAAGGTGAGAAAATAACGATATCCGCCACGAGCCTCAATATTCATCGGACCACATACATCTGTATGTATGATTTCCAACAAATCTGTTGCTCTCTCCATAGTTCCGGAGAACGGTGTTTTGGTCATCTTGCCCATGAGGCACGGTTCGCAAGTACCAAGTGATTCAAAATCAAGTGATTCCAAAATTCCATCAGTATGGAGTTTCTTCATGCGCTTTACACCGATATGACCCAAACGGCAGTGCCACAAATAAGTTGCACTGTCATTATCAACTCTGCATCTTTTGGCTTCGACATTATGAATATGTGTATCACTACTATCGAGATTCATTAAAAATAGACCACTCTTCAAGGGTGCATGACCATAAAAGATATTATTCATATAAATAGAACAACCATTATTCTCTGATTTAAATGAATAACCGTCTCGCATTAAACAAGATCCAGATATAATGTTCATGCTCAACGCTGGCACCAAATAACAATTATTTAGGTCTAAAACTAATCCCGAAGGTAGATGTAGAGGTAGCGTGCCGACGGCGATCACATCGACTTTGGAACCATTTCCCACGCGCATCGTCACCTCGTCCTTAGCCAATCTTCGCTTAATCCGTAGCCCCTGTTTCGAGTTGCAAATATTAGCAACAGAACCAGTATCAAATACCCAGGTGCTACTGCGAGTATTAGTAAGGTACACATCAATAACATGTATATCACATATACCTTTGTTAACCTTGCCATCCTTCTTATCCGCCAAATACTTGGGGCAGTTCCGCTTCCAGTGACCAGTCTGCTTACAGTAGAAGCACTCAGTTTCAGGCTTAGGTCCAGACTTGGATTTCTTCTCCTGAACAGCAACTTGCTTGCTGTTCTTCTTGAAGTTCCCTTTCTTCTTCCCTTTGCCCTTTTTCTTGAAACTAGTGGTTTTACTGACCATCAACACTTGATGCTCCTTTTTGATTTCTACCTCCGCTGCCTTTAGCATTGCGAAGAGCTCGGGAATTGTCTTATCCATCCCTTGCATGTTATAGTTCATCACGAAGCTCTTGTAGCTTGGTGGCAGTGATTGAAGAATTCTGTCAATGACGCAATCATCCGGAAGTTGAACTCCCAGTTGAATCAAGTGATTATTATACCCAGACATTCTGAGTATATGCTCACTGACAGAACTATTCTCTTCCATCTTGCAGCTATAGAACTTATTGGAGACTTCATATCTCTCAATCCGGGCATTTGCTTGAAATATTAACTTCAACTCCTGGAACATCTCATATGCTCCATGACGTTCAAAACGTCGTTGAAGACCCGGTTCTAAGCCGTAAAGCATGGCACACTGAACTATTGAGTAGTCATCAGCTTTGCTCTGCCAGACGTTCATAACTTCTGGCGTCGCTCTTGCAGGAGGCCTGGCACCTAGCGGTGCTTCTAGGACGTAATTCTTCTGTGCAGCAATGAGGATAATCCTCAAGTTACGGACCCAGTCCGTGTAATTGCTACCATCATCTTTCAACTTAGCTTTCTCAAGGAACGCATTAAAATTCAACGGAACAACAGCACGGGCCATTTATCTACAATTAACATAGACAAGCAAGATACTATCAGGTACTAAGTTCATGATAAATTTAAGTTCAATTAATCATATTACTTAAGAACTCCCACTTAGATAGACATCCCTCTAATCATCTAAGTGATTACGTGATCCAAATCAACTAAACCATGTCCGATTAACACGTGAGATGGAGTAGTTTCAATGGTGAACATCACTATGTTGATCATATCTACTATATGATTCACGCTCGACCTTTCGGTCTCTGTGTTCCGAGGCCATATCCGTATATGCTAGGCCGTCAAGTTTAACCTGAGTATTCCGCGTGTGCAACTGTTTTGCACCCGTTGTATTTGAACGTAGAGCCTATCACACCCGATTAACACGTGGTGTCTCAGCACGAAGAACTTTCGCAACGGTGCATACTCAGGGAGAACACTTTATCTTGAAATTTTAGTGAGAGATCATCTTATAATGCTACCGTCAATCAAAGCAAGATAAGATGCATAAAGGATTAACATCACATGCAATCAATATAAGTGATATGATATGGCCATCATTATCTTGTGCTTGTGATCTCCATCTCCGAAGCACCGTCATGATCACCATCGTCACCGGCGCGACACCTTGATCTCCATCGTAGTATCGTTGTCGTCTCGCCAACTTATTGCTTTTACGACTATCGCTACCGCTTAGTGATAAAGTAAAACTATTACATGGCGATTGCATTTCATACAATAAAGCGACAACCATATGGCTCCTGCCAGTTGCCGATAACTCGGTTACAAAACATGATCATCTCATACAACAAATTATATCACATCATGTCTTGACCATATCACATCACAACATGCCCTGCAAAAACAAGTTAGACGTCCTCTATTTTGTTGTTGCAAGTTTTACGTGGCTGCTACGGGCTTAGCAAGAACCGTTCTTACCTACGCATCAAAACCACAACGATAGTTTGTCAAGTTGGTGCTGTTTTAACCTTCGCAAGGACCGGGCGTAGCCACACTCGGTTCAACTAAAGTGAGAGAGACAGACACCCGCCAGTCACCTTTAAGCAACGAGTGCTCCAACGGTGAAACCAGTCTCGCGTAAGCGTACGCGTAATGTCGGTCCGGGCCGCTTCATCTCACAATACCGCTGAACCAAAGTATGACATGCTGGTAAGCAGTATGACTTATATCGCCCACAACTCACTTGTGTTCTACTCGTGCATAGCATCAACGCATAAAACCAGGCTCGGATGCCACTGTTGGGGAACGTAGTAATTTCAAAAAATTCCTACGCACACGCAAGATCATGGTGATGCATAGCAACGAGAGGGGAGAGTGTTGTCCACGTACCCTCGTAGACCGACAGCGGAAGCGTTATCACAACGCGGTTGATGTAGTCGTACGTCTTCACGATCCGACCGATCAAGTACCGAACGCACGGCACCTCCGAGTTCAGCACACGTTCAGCTCGATGACGTCCCTCGAACTCCGATCCAGCCGAGTGTTGAGGGAGAGTTTCGTCAGCACGACGGCGTGGTGACGATGATGATGTTCCACCGACGCAGGGCTTCGCCTAAGCTCCGCAACGGTATTATCGAGGTGTAATATGGTGGAGGGGGGCACCGCACACGGCTAAAATATCGTATATCAAGTGTGTTTAGAGGTGCCCCCCTGCCCCCGTATATAAAGGAGCAAGGGGGAGGCCGGCTGCCCTAGGCGCGCCAAGGAGAGGGGGGGAGTCCTCCTCCTAGTAGGAGTAGGACTCCCCTTTCCTAGTCCAACTAGGAAAAGAGGGGGGAAGGAAAGAGAGGGAGAGGGAGAGGGAAAGGGGGCTGCGCCCCCCTCTCCTAGTCCAACTAGGATTCCTCCTGGGAGGGGGCGCGCCACCTCCTGGCTGCTGCCCTCTCTCTCCCCTCTAGGCCCACTAAGGCCCAATACTTCCCCGGGGGGTTCCGGTAACCCTCCGGCACTCCGGTTAAATCCGAAACTTCTCCGGAACACTTCCGGTGTCCGAATATAGTCGTCCAATATATCAATCTTTATGTCTCGACCATTTCGAGACTCCTCGTCATGTCCGTGATCACATCCGGGACTCCGAACAACCTTCGGTACATCAAAACATATAAACTCATAATATAACTGTCATCGTAACTTTAAGCGTGCGGACCCTACGGGTTCGAGAACTATGTAGACATGACCGAGACACCTCTCCGGTCAATAACCAATAGCGGAACCTGGATGCTCATATTGGTTCCTACATATTCTACGAAGATCTTTATCGGTCAGACCGCATAACAACATACGTTGTTCCCTTTGTCATCGGTATGTTACTTGCCCGAGATTCGATCGTCGGTATCTCGATACCTAGTTCAATCTCGTTACCGGCAAGTCTCTTTACTCGTTCCGTAATACATCATCCCGCAACTAACTCATTAGTCACAATGCTTGCAAGGCTTATAGTGATGTGCATTACTGAGTGGGCCCAGAGATACCTCTCCGACAATCGGAGTGACAAATCCTAATCTCGAAATACGCCAACCCAACAAGTACCTTTGGAGACACCTGTAGAGCACCTTTATAATCACCCATTTACGTTGTGACGTTTGGTAGCACACAAAGTGTTCCTCCGGTAAACGGGAGTTGCATAATCTCATAGTCATAGGAACATGTATAAGTCATGAAGAAAGCAATAGCAACATACTAAACGATCGGGTGCTAAGCTAATGGAATGGGTCAAGTCAATCACGTCATTCTCCTAATGAGGTGATCCCGTTAATCAAATGACAACTCATGTATATGGCTAGGAAACATAACCATCTTTGATTAACGAGCTAGTCAAGTAGAGGCATACTAGTGACACTCTGTTTGTTTATGTATTCACACATGTATTATGTTTCCGGTTAATACAATTCTAGCATGAATAATAAACATTTATCATGATATAAGGAAATAAATAATACTTTATTATTGCCTCTAGGGCATATTTCCTTCATAGAGAGAATAAGAACTAGATCTAGTCTAGATCAAACTAGACGAGAACTAGAACAAGAGCGAGAACTAGAGGAGATTTCAAAACTTGTGTTCCAGGGGCTAGCCCTGCCTCTCTATTTATATGTTGAGCCTCAAGGTCGCAACTTGGGGAGGGAGCCTCCCCAAAGTCAGTTTGTAACACATGGAAGAGTCCTCCTCGAATTCCAGCACAAAATGCTAAGGTTCCTGGCGTTTCCGGAAATACCACGGACCTCGGCGTCTGGCCCAGGACCAAACGGCAAGGACCCTGGCGTCTGGCCCTGTCCTTAGCAAAACTCTTTTTGCACTGACCTCAAGCCTCGCATGCCTTATTCCTTGGCCCTAGACAAGGTGTTCTTGCACCAAAACATTTCTAGAAATATCCGAAACTCTTTCGGAACTCTCTCAAAACTATTTCTTATATTCCCGGAACTATTTCGAGAATATTTTCTCATAACTCTTTCTCCACTAACACTCAACAGATCATGATTCCCTTAAGCTTGTGACTCGGTGGGTTTGGTAAAACATAGACATGAACAAAATCCCTTTTGTTCAATGACCGATAGCAGAACCATGGACATTCATATCGATCCCTATGAATACACGAATGCCATTCGAGTGAACCTTTGGTTATCATGTGATATTCCCTTTGCTTCGCGATACTTTACAAAACCCGAGGTGAGATGTGTCGATATCCTATTGAGTTATACACATGCTCACTATACCGCCATCCTCATTACGGTTTTGTTCTTCTTTCTCGTAGAAGTGTTTTGGCATCCCCATGACATAGTTACCTGTGTCTGGCCAGACGATAATGGATGTCATCACACCGAGAGGTCTCTAATAATATCTCTCCATCGTCGGATGAGCAAATTCTACTCTCGAGCTATCGAGTCCCTTATTAAACTTTCTGATGAACCTGTAAGTTGTTGTTATAATCACCTAGTTATAGATGACATTTGAGCAACCCTAAAGTACATCGTACGGTAAGAAATAACTGCAATACTCACATGATCTAAGGAACTAAAACATATGTTAACAATCCGTGTTATAATAATTGACTTGTGACGACATCATCTTAAAGTAACAAACAAGTTTGAGCCGATTCAATATGATCGTTCTGTTGTGGAACGTAGCATGCAATTTCAAAAAATTTCCTACGATCACGCAAGATCTATCTAGGGGATGCATAGCAACGAGAGGGGGAGAGTGTGTCCACGTACCCTCATAGACCGAAAGCGGAAGCGTTAGTTTAACGCGGTTGATGTAGTCGAACATCTTCGCGATTCAACCGATCAAGCACTGAATGTACGACACCTCCGAGTTCAGCACACGTTCAGCTCGATGATGTCCCTCGAACTCTTGATCCAGCAAAGTGTCGAGGGAGAGTTTCGTCAGCACGACGGCGTGGTGATGGTGATGGTGAAGTGACCCGCGCAGGACTTCGCCTAAGCACCATGGCAATATGACCGAAGGAGCAAACTGTAGAGGGGGGCGCCACACATGGCTTGGAAAAACTGATGTGTGTTATGGCGCCCCCTGCCCCCGTATATAAAGGAGGGAGAGGGGAGGAGGCCGGCCTAGGGGCGCCCCAAGTGGGAGGAGTCCCACTTGGGCTCCTAGTCCAATTCGTCCCCCTTCCTTTTATCGGAGGGGGAAAGGGGGAAGGAGGGGGAGAAGGAGAAGGAAAGGGGGGTGCCACCCCCTCCCCTAGTCCAATTCGGACTCCTCCCTTGGGGGGGGGGGCGTGCCACCCCTTCTGGGCTGCCTTGCCTCCCTCCTATGGCCCACATGGCCCATATCTTCCCCCGGGGGGTTCCGATAACCCCCCCGGTACTCCGATACATACCCGATACATTTCGAAACACTTCCGGTGTCCGAATACTATCGTCCAATATATCAATCTTTACCTCCTCGTCATGTCTGTGATCTCATCCAGGACTCCGAACAATCTTCGGTCACCAAAACATATAACTCATAATACAAATCGTCATCAAACGTTAAGCGTGCGGACCCTACGGGTTAGAGAACTATGTAGACATGACCGAGACACCTCTCTGGTCAATAACCAATAGCGGAACCTGGATGCTCATATTGGTTCCTACATATTCTACGAAGATCTTTATCGATCAAACCGTAATGACAACAGATGTCATTCCCTTTGTCATCGGTATGTTACTTGCCCGAGATTCAATCGTCGGTATCTTCATACCTAGTTACCGGCAAGTCTCTTTACTCGTTCCTTAATGCATCATCCCGTAACTAACTCATTAGTCACATTGCTTGCAAGGCTTATCATGATGTGCATTACCAAGAGGGCCCAGAGATACCTCTCCGATACTAGGAGTGACAAATCTGAATCTCGATCTATGCCAACCCAACAAATACCTTCGGAGACACCTGTAGAGCATCTTTATAATCACCCAGTTACGTTGTGAAGTTTGATAGCACACAAGGTGTTCTTCCAGTATTCGGGAGTTGCATAATCTCATAGTCAAAGGAATATGTATAAGTCATGAAGAAAGCAATAGCAATAAAACTTAACAATCATTATGATAAGCTAACGGATGGGTCTTGTCCATCACATCATTCTCCTAATGATGTGATCCCGTTCATCAAATGACAACACATGTCTATGGTTAGGAAACTTAACCATCTTTGATTAACGAGCTAGTCAAGTAGAGCCATACTAGGGACACTCTGTTTTGTCTATGTATTCACACATGTACTAAGTTTCCGACTAATACAATTCTAGCATGAATAATAAACATTTATCATGATATAAGGAAATATAAATAACAACTTTATTATTGCCTCTAGGGAATATTTCCTTCAGTCTCGCACTTGCACTAGAGTCAATAATCTAGATTACATTGTAATGATTCTAACAACCATGGAGTCTTGGTGCTGATCATGTTTTGCTCGTGGAAGAGGCTTAGTTAACGGGTCTGCAACATTCATATCCGTATGTATTTTACAAATCTCTATGTCTCCCTCCTTGACTTGATCACGGATGGAGTTGAAGTGTATCTTGATGTTTTTGGTTCTCTTGTGAAATCTGGATTCCTTCGCTAAGGCAATCGCTGCAGTATTGTCACAAAAGATTTTCATTGGACCCGCACTAGGTATTGCACCTAGATCGGATATGAACTCCTTCATCCAGACTCCGTCATTTGCTGCTTCTGAAGTAGCTATATACTCCGCTTCACACGTAGATCCCGCCACGACGCTTTGCTTGGAACTGCACCAACTGACAGCTCCACCATTCAATATAAATACGTATCCGGTTTGTGACTTAGAGTCATCCGGATCAGTGTCAAAGCTAGCATCAACGTAACCATTTACGACGAGCTCTTTGTCACCTCCATAAACGAGAAACATATCCTTAGTCCTTTTCAGGCACTTCAGGATGTTCTTGACCGCTGTCCAGTGATCCACTCCTGGATTACTTTGGTACCACCCTGCTAGACTTATAGCAAGGCACACATCAGGTTTGGTACACAACATTGCATACATGATAGAACCTATGACCGAGGCATAGGGAATGACTTTCATTCTCTTTCTATTTTCTGCCGTGGTTGGGGTTTTGAGTCTTACTCAACTTCACACCTTGTAACACAGGCAAGAACCCTTTCTTTGACTGATCCATTTTGAACTTCTTTGAAACTTTATCAAAGTATGTGCTTTGCGAAAGTCCAATTAAGCGTCTTGATCTATCTCTATAGATCTTGATGCCCAATATATAAGCTATCCAGAAATTCTCTATCATTTTGAATCAACAATATGTCATCCACATATAATATTAGAAATGCTACAGAACTCCCACTCACTTTCTTGTAAATACATGCTTCTCTAAAAGTCTGTATAAAACCATATGCTTTGATCACTTCATCAAAGCGTATATTCCAACTTCGAGATGCTTGCACCAGTCCATAAATGGATCGCCGGAGCTTGCACACTTTGTTAGCACCTTTAGGATCGACAAAACCTTCTGGTTGCATGATATTCAACTCTTCTTTAAGAAATCCATTAAGGAATGCAGTTTTGACGTCCATTTGCCAAATTTCATAATCATAATACGCGGCAATTGCTAACATGATTCGGACAGACTTAAGCATCGCTACGGGTGAGAAGGTTTCATCATAGTCAACTCCTTGAACTTGTCAAAAACCTTTCGCAACAAGTCAAGCTTTGTAGACAGTAACATTACCATCAACGTCAGTCTTCTTCTTGAAGATCCATTTATTCTCTATGGCTTGACGATCATCGGGCAAGTCAACCAAAGTCCATACTTTGTTCTCATACATGGATCCCATCTCAGATTTCATGGCCTCAAGCCATTTCGCGGAATCGGGGCTCATCATCGCTTCCTCATAGTTCGTAGGTTCATCATGGTCTAGTAACATGACTTCTAGAACAAGGTTACCATACCACTCTGGTGCGGATTGTACTCTGGTTGACCTACGAGGTTCGGTAGTAACTTGATCTGAAGTTTCATGATCATCATCATTAGCTTCCTCACTAATTGGTGTAGGCATCACGGGAATGGTTTTTCTGTGATGAGCTACTTTCCAATCCGAGAGAAGGTACAATTACTTCATCAAGTTCTACTTTCCTCCTGTTGGGGAACTTAGCATGCAATTTCAAAAAATTTCCTACGCTCACACAAGATCTATCTAGGAGATGCATAGCAACGAGAGGGGGAGAGTGTGTCTACGTACCCTCGTAGACCGTGGAAGCGTTAGGTTAACGTGGTTGATGTAGTCGAACGTCTTCACTATCCAACCGATCTAGTGCCGAACGCACGGCACCTTTGAGTTCAGCACACGTTCATCTCGATGACGTCCCTCGAACTCTTGATCCAGCAGAGGGTCGAGGGAGAGTTCCGTCGGCACGACAGCGTGGTGACGGTGTTGGTGAAGTGATCCGCGCAGGGCTTCGCCTAAGCACTACGACGCTATGACCGGAGGAGTAAACTGAGGAGGGGGCACCACACATGGCTAAAAGTGTTGGAAATATGCCCTAGAGGCAATAATAAAATGGTTATTATTATATTTCCTTGTTCATGATAATTGTGTATTGTTCATGCTATAATTGTGTTATCCGGAAATCGTAATACATGTGTGAATACATAGACCACAACATGTCCCTAGTGAGCCTCTAGTTGACTAGCTCGTTGATCAATAGATGGTTACGGTTTCCTGACCATGGACATTGGATGTCGTTGATAACGGGATCACATCATTAGGAGAATGATGTGATGGACAAGACCCAATCCTAAGCATAGCACAAGATCGTGTAGTTCGTCTGCTAAAGCTTTTCTGATGTCAAGTATCATTTCCTTAGACCATGAGAGTGTGCAACTCCCGGATACCGCAGGAATGCTTTGGGTGTGCCAAACATCACAACGTAACTGGGTGGCTACAAAGGTGCACTACGGGTATCTCCGAAAGTGTCTGTTGGGTTGGCACGAATCGAGACTCGGATTTGTCGCTCCGTATGACGGAGAGGTATCTCTGGGACCACTCCGTAGGACATCATCATAATGAGCTCAATGTGACCAAGGATTTGATCACGGGATGATGTGTTACGAACGAGTAAAGAGACTTGCCGGCAACGAGATTGAACAAGGTATAGGGATACCGACGATCGAATCTCGGGCAAGTATCATACCGGTAGACAAAGGAAATTGAATACAGGATTGATTGAATCCCCGACATCGTGGTTCATCCGATGAGATCGTCATGGAACATGTGGGAGCCAACATGGGTATCTAGATCCCGCTGTTGGTTATTGGCCGGAGAGATGTCTCGGTCATGTCTACATGCCTCCCGAACCCGTAGGGGCTACACACTTAAGGTTCGATGACGCTAGGGTTATAGGGAAAGTTTGTTCATGGTTACCGAATGTTGTTCGGAGTCCTAGATGAGATCCCGGACGTCACGAGGAGTTCCGGAATTGTCCGGGGATAAAGATTTATATATGGGAAGTCCTTATTCGGTCGCCGGAAGTGTTCGGGGGTTTATCGGTATTGTACGGGGACAACCGAAAGGGTTCCGGGGGTCCACCGGGAGGGTCCACCTGCCCCGGAGGGCCCTATGGGCTGAATATGGAGGGGAACCAGCCCCTAGGTGGGCTGGGCGCCAAAACCCCCTAGGGCCCATGCGCCTAGGGTTGGGGGGAAACCCTAAAGGGGGCGCCCCCTTGGCTTGGGGGGCAAGCCTTCCCCCCTTGGCCGCCGCCCCCCTCTAGATCCATCTGGAGGGGGCCGGCCCCCTTCTCCCTTGCCCCTATAAATAGAGGGGAGGTGGGAGGGCAGCCGCACCACATCCAAGGCGCAGCCCTCCCCCTCTCCAACACCTCCTCCTCCTTCCGCGGTGCTTGGCAAAGCCCTGCCGGAGTACCACGCTGCTCCAACACCACCACGCCGTCGTGCTGCTGCTGGAGTTTTCTTCTCCAACCTCTCCCTCTCTCCTTGCTGGATCAAGGCTTGGGAGACGTCACCGGGCTGCACTTGTGTTGAACGCGGAGGCGCCATTGTTCGGCGCTTAGATCGGAATCAACCGCGATCTGAATCGCTACGAGTATGACTCCTTCATCCGTGTTCTTGTAACGCTTCTGCATCGCGATCTTCAAGGGTATGAAGATGCACTCCCCTCTCTCTTGTTGCTAGCCTCTCCATAGATTGATCTTGGTGATGCGTAGAAATTTTTTAATTTCTGCAACGATCCCCAACAGTGGCATCATGAGCTAGGTCTATGCGTAGTTTCTATGCACGAGTAGAACACAAGTTGTTGTGGGCGTCGATTTTGTCAATTTACCTGCCGTTACTAGTCTTATCTTGATTCGGCGGCATCATAGGATGAAGCGGCCCGGACCGATCTTACACGTATGCTTACGTGAGACAGGTTCCACCGACTGACATGCACTAGTTGCATAAGGTGGCTAGCGGGTGTCTGTCTCTCCCACTTTAGTCGGATCGGATTCGATGAAAAGGGTCCTTATGAAGGGTAAATAGAAATTGGCATATCACGTTGTGGTTTTGGCATAGGTAAGAAACGTTCTTGCTAGAAACCTATAGCAGCCACGTAAAAATTTGCAACAACAATTAGAGGACGTCTAACTTGTTCTTGCAGCATATGCCGTGTGATGTGATATGGCCAAAAGGATGTGATGAATGATATATGTGATGTATGAGATTGATCATGTTCTTGTAATAGGAATCACGACTTGCATGTCGATGAGTATGACAACCGGCAGGAGCCATAGGAGTTGTCTTAATTTATTGTATGACCTGCGTGTCAATGAAAACGCCATGTAATTACTTCACTTTATTGCTAACTGTTAGCTATAGTAGTAGAAGTAATAGTTGGCGAGACAACTTCATGAAGACACGATGATGGAGATCATGATGATGGAGATCATGGTGTCATGCCGGTGACGATGATGATCATGGCGCCCCGAAGATGGAGATCAAAAGGAGCAAAATGATATTGGCCATATCATGTCACTATTTGATTGCATGTGATGTTTATCATGTTTTACATCTTATTTCCTTAGAACGACGGTAGCTTAAATAAGATGATCCCTCGTTAAAATGTCGAGAAAGTGTCCCCCTAACTGTGCACCGTTGCGAAGGTTCGTTGTTTCGAAGCACCACGTGATGATCGGGTGTGATAGATTCTAACGTTCGAATACAACGGGTGTAAGCCAGATTTACACATGCAAAAACACTTAGGTTGACTTGACGAGCCTAGCATGTACAGACATGGCCTCGGAACACAAGAGACCGAAAGGTCGAACATGAGTCGTATAGTAGATACGATCAACATGGAGATGTTCACCGTTGATGACTAGTCCGTCTCACGTGATGATCGGACACGGCCTAGTCGATTCGGATCATGTATCACTTAGATGACTAGAGGGATGTCTATCTGAGTGGGAGTTCATTAAATAATTTGATTAGATGAACTTAATTATCATGAACATAGTCTAAAAATCTTTGCAATATGTCTTGTAGATCAAATGGCCCACGCTAATGTTGCCCTCAACTTCAACGCGTTCCTAGAGAAAACCAAGCTGAAAGACGATGGTAGCAACTACACGGACTGGGTCCGTAACTTGAGGATCATCCTCATAGCTGCCAAGAAAGCATATGTCCTTGATGCACCGCTAGGTGAAGCACCTGTTTTCCCAGCAACTCAAGACGTTATGAACGCCTGGCAGTCGCGTAGTGATGATTACTCCCTGGTTCGGTGCGGCATGCTTTACAGCTTAGAACCGGGGCTCCAAAAGTGTTTTGAGCAGCACGGAGCATATGAGATGTTCCAAGAGCTGAAAATGGTTTTCCAAGCTCATGCCCGAGTCGAGAGATATGAAGTCTCCGACAAGTTCTACAGTTGTAAGATGGAGGAGAATAGTTCCGTCAGCGAGCACATACTCAAAATGTCTGGGTTGCACAACCGCTTGTCTCAGCTGGGAGTTAATCTCCCGGATGACGCGGTCGTTGACAGAATCCTTCAGTCGCTCCCACCTAGCTACAAGAGCTTCGTGATGAATTTCAATATGCAGGGGATGGAGAAAACCATTCCTGAGGTATATTCAATGCTGAAATCAGCGGAGGTGGAGATCAAAAAGGAACATCAAGTGTTGATGGTCAATAAAACCACTAGTTTCAAGAAAGGCAAGGGTAAGAAGAACTTCAAGAAAGACGGCAAGGGAGTTGCCACGCTCGGTAAGCCAGTTGCCGGGAAGAAGCCAAAGCATGGAACCAAGCCTGAGACTGAGTGCTTTTATTGCAAGGGAAACGGTCACTCGAAGCGGAACTGCCCCAAGTACTTAGCGGATAAGAAGGCCGGCAATACCAAAGGTATATGTGATATACATGTTATTGATGTGTACCTTACCAGCACTCGTAGTAGCTCCTGGGTATTTGATACCGGTGCGGTTGCTCATATTTGTAACTCAAAACAGGAGCTGCGGAATAAGCGGAGACTGGCGAAGGACGATGTGACGATGCGCGTCGGGAATGGTTCCAAGGTCGATGTGATCGCCGTCGGCACGCTACCTCTACATTTACCTACGGGATTAGTTTTAAACCTCAATAATTGTTATTTAGTGCCAGCTTTGAGCATGAACATTGTATCTGGATCTCGTTTAATGCGAGATGGCTACTCATTTAAATCTGAGAATAATGGTTGTTCTATTTATATGAGAGATATGTTTTATGGTCATGCCCCGCTGGTCAATGGTTTATTCTTATTGAATCTCGAACGTGATGTTACACATATTCATAGTGTGAATGCCAAAAGATGTAAGGTTGATAATGATAGTCCCACATACTTGTGGCACTGCCGCCTTGGTCACATTGGTGTCAAACGCATGAAGAAACTCCATGCAGATGGACTTTTGGAGTCTCTTGATTATGAATCATTTGACACGTGCGAACCATGCCTCATGGGCAAAATGACCAAGACTCCGTTCTCCGGAACAATGGAGCGAGCAACCAACTTATTGGAAATCATACATACTGATGTGTGCGGTCCAATGAGTGTTGAGGCTCGCGGTGGTTATCGTTATGTTCTCACCCTCACTGATGACTTAAGTAGATATGGGTATGTCTACTTAATGAAACACAAGTCTGAGACCTTTGAAAAGTTCAAGGAATTTCAGAGTGAGGTTGAGAATCAACGTGACAGGAAAATAAAGTTCTTACGATCAGATCGTGGAGGCGAATATTTGAGTCACGAATTTGGCATGCACTTAAGGAAATGTGGAATTGTTTCACAACTCACGCCGCCTGGAACACCTCAGCGTAATGGTGTGTCCGAACGTCGTAATCGCACTCTATTGGATATGGTGCGATCTATGATGTCTCTTACCGATCTACCGCTATCATTTTGGGGTTATGCTATAGAGACTGCCGCATTCACTTTAAATAGGGCTCCGTCGAAATCCGTTGAGACGACACCGTATGAATTATGGTTTGGGAAGAAACCTAAGCTGTCGTTTCTGAAAGTTTGGGGATGCGATGCTTATGTCAAGAAACTTCAACCTGAAAAGCTCGAACCCAAATCGGAAAAATGCGTCTTCATAGGATACCCTAAGGAAACTATTGGGTATACCTTCTACCTCAGATCCGAAGGCAAGATCTTTGTTGCCAAGAATGGATCCTTTCTAGAGAAAGAGTTTCTCTCGAAAGAAGTAAGTGGGAGGAAAGTAGAACTTGATGAGGTATTGCCTCTTGAACCGGAGAGTAGCGCAGCTCAAGAAAATGTTTCTGTGGTGCCTGCACCGACTAGAGAGGAAGTTAATGATGATGATCATGAAACTTCAGATCAAGTTGCTACTGAACTTCGTAGGTCCACAAGGACACGTTCCGCACCAGAGTGGTACGGCAACCCTGTCCTGGAAATCATGTTGTTAGACAATGGTGAACCTTCGAACTATGAAGAAGCGATGGCGGGCCCGGATTCCGACAAATGGCTTGAAGCCATGAAATCCGAGATAGGATCCATGTATGAAAACGAAGTATGGACTTTGACTGACTTGCCCGATGATCGGCGAGCCATAGAAAATAAATGGATCTTTAAGAAGAAGACAGACGCGGATGGTAATGTAACCATCTATAAGGCTCGGCTTGTCGCTAAGGGTTATCGACAAGTTCAAGGGGTTGACTACGATGAGACCTTCTCACCCGTAGCGAAGCTGAAGTCCGTCCGAATCATGTTAGCAATTGCCGCATTCTATGATTATGAGATATGGCAAATGGACGTCAAAACGGCATTCCTTAATGGTTTCCTTAAGGAAGAATTGTATATGATGCAGCCGGAAGGTTTTGTCGATCCTAAGAATGCTGACAAGGTATGCAAGCTCCAGCGCTCAATCTATGGGCTGGTGCAAGCATCTCGGAGTTGGAACATTCGCTTTGATGAGATGATCAAAGCGTTTGGGTTTACACAGACTTATGGAGAAGCCTGTGTTTACAAGAAAGTGAGTGGGAGCTCTGTAGCATTTCTCATATTATATGTGGATGACATACTATTGATGGGAAATGATATAGAATTCTTGGAAAGCATAAAGGCCTACTTGAATAAGTGTTTTTCAATGAAGGACCTTGGAGAAGCTGCTTACATATTAGGCATCAAGATCTATAGAGATAGATCGAGACGCCTCATTGGTCTTTCACAAAGCACATACCTTGACAAGATATTGAAGAAGTTCAATATGGATCAGTCCAAGAAGGGGTTCTTGCCTGTATTGCAAGGTGTGAGATTGAGCACGGCTCAATGCCCGACCACGGCAGAAGATAGAGAAAAGATGAGTGTCATCCCCTATGCCTCGGCCATAGGGTCTATTATGTATGCCATGCTGTGTACCAGACCTGATGTGAACCTCGCCGTAAGTTTGGTAGGAAGGTACCAAAGTAATCCCGGCATGGAACACTGGACAGCGGTCAAGAACATCCTGAAGTACCTGAAAAGGACTAAGGATATGTTTCTCGTTTATGGAGGTGACGAAGAGCTCGTCGTAAAGGGTTACGTCGATGCTAGCTTCGACACAGATCTGGATGACTCCAAGTCACAAACCGGATACGTGTATATTTTGAATGGTGGGGCAGTCAGCTGGTGCAGTTGCAAGCAAAGCGTCGTGGCGGGATCTACATGTGAAGCGGAGTACATGGCAGCCTCGGAGGCAGCACATGAAGCAATCTGGATGAAGGAGTTCATTACCGACCTAGGAGTTATTCCCAATGCGTCGGGCCCGATGACTCTCTTCTGTGACAACACTGGAGCTATTGCCCTGGCCAAGGAGCCCAGGTTTCACAAGAAGACCAGGCATATCAAGCGTCGCTTCAACTCCATTCGTGAAAATGTTCAAGATGGAGACATAGATATTTGTAAAGTGCATACGGACCTGAATGTCGCAGATCCGTTGACTAAACCTCTTCCACGAGCAAAACATGATCAACACCAGAACTCTATGGGTGTTCGATTCATCACAATGTAACTAGATTATTGACTCTAGTGCAAGTGGGAGACTGTTGGAAATATGCCCTAGAGGCAATAATAAAATGGTTATTATTATATTTCCTTGTTCATGATAATTGTCTATTGTTCATGCTATAATTGTGTTATCCGGAAATCGTAATACATGTGTGAATACATAGACCACAACATGTCCCTAGTGAGCCTCTAGTTGACTAGCTCGTTGATCAATAGATGGTTACGGTTTCCTGACCATGGACATTGGATGTCGTTGATAACGGGATCACATCATTAGGAGAATGATGTGATGGACAAGACCCAATCCTAAGCATAGCACAAGATCGTGTAGTTCGTCTGCTAAAGCTTTTCTAATGTCAAGTATCATTTCCTTAGACCATGAGATTGTGCAACTCCCGGATACCGCAGGAATGCTTTGGGTGTGCCAAATTTCAAAACGTAACTGGGTGGCTATAAAGGTGCACTACAAGTATCTCTGAAAGTGTCTATTGGGTTGGCATGAATCGAGACTGGGATTTGTCGCTCCGTGTGACGGAGAGGTATCTCTGGGCCCACTTGGCAGGACATCATCATAATGAGCTCAATGTGACCAAGGAGTTGATCACGGGATGATGTGTTACGAACAAGTAAAGAGACTTGCCGGTAACGAGATTGAACAAGGTATAGGGATACCGACGATCGAATCTCGGGAAAGTATCATACCGGTAGACAAAGGGAATTGAGTACGGGATTGATTGATTCCCCGACATCGTGGTTCATCCAATGAGATCATCGTGTAACATGTGGGAGCCAACATGGGTATCCAGATCCCGCTGTTGGTTATTGGCTGGAGAGATGTCTCGGTCATGTCTACATGCCTCCTAAACCCGTAGGGTATACATACTTAAGGTTCGATGACGCTAGGGTTATAGGGAAAGTTTGTTCGTGGTTGCCGAATGTTGTTCGGAGTCCCGAATGAGATCTCGGACGTCATGAGGAGTTCCGGAATTATCCGGGGATAAAGATTTATATATGGGAAGTCCTTATTCGGTCACCGGAATTGTTCGGGGGTTTATCGGTATTGTACCGGGACCACCGAAAGAGTTCTGGGGGTCCACCAGGAGGGTCCACCTGCCCCGGAGGGCCCTATGGGCTGAATATGGAGGGGAACCAGCCCCTAGGTGGGCTGGGCACCAAAACCCCCTAGGGCCCATGCGCCTAGGGTTGGGGGGAAACCCTAAAGGGGGCGTCCCCTTGGCTTGGGGGCAAGCCTTCCCCCCTTGGCCGCCGCCCCCCTCTAGATCCATCTAGAGGGGGCCGGCCCCCCTCTCCCTTGCCCCTATAAATAGAGGGGAGGTGGGAGGGCAGCCGCACCACATCCAAGGCGCAGCCCCCGCCTCTCCAACACCTCCTCCTCCTTCCGCGGTGCTTGGCGAAGCCCTGCCGGAGTACCACGCTGCTCCAACACCACCACGCCGTCGTGCTACTGCTGGAGTTGTCTTCCCCAACCTCTCCCTCTCTCCTTGCTGGATCAAGGCGTGGGATACGTCACCGGGCTGCACGTGTGTTGAACGCGGATGCGCCGTTGTTTGGCGCTTAGATCGGAATCAACCGCGATCTGAATCACTACGAGTACGACTCCTTCATCCGTGTTCTTGTAAAGCTTCCACATCGCGATCTTCAAGGGTATGAAGATGCACTCCCCTCTCGCTCGTTGCTATCCTCTCCATAGATTGATCTTGGTGATGCATAGAATTTTTTTAGTTTCTGCAATGATCCCCAACAAAAAGAACAATTTATGTGTCTTTGGGGTGCCCCCTGCCCCCGTATATAAAGGAGGAGAGGGGAGGCCGGCCGGCCCTAGGGGGCGCGCCAAGTGGGGGGGAGTCCCACTAGGACTCCTAGTCGTAGTCGTCTCCCCCTTCCTTCCAACGGAGAGGGGGAAAGGGGAAAGAGGGGGAGAGGGAGAAGGAAAGGGGGCCCGCGCCCCCACCCCTTGTCCAATTCGGACTTGCCAGGGGGGGGGCGCCACCTCTTGTGGCCTGCCTCCCTCTCTCCACTATGGCCCATGAGGCCCATTAACTTTCGCGTGGGGTTCCGGTAACCTCCCGGTACTCCGAAAAATCCCCGAACCTCTTTGGAACCATTCCGGTGTCCGTACATAACCTTCCAATATATCAATCTTTACCTCTCGACCATTTCGAGACTCCCCGTCATCTACGTGATCTCATCCGGGACACCGAACAAACTTCGGTCACCAGAACACACAACTCATAATACAAATCGTCATCGAACGTTAAGCGTGCGGACCCTATGGGTTCGAGAACTATGTAGACATGACTGAGACACATCTCCGGTCAATAACCAATAGCGGAACCTGGATGCTCATATTGGTTCCTAGATATTCTACGCAGATCTTTATCGGTCAAACCGCATGACATCATACGTCATTCCCTTTGTCATCGGTATGTTACTTGCCCGAGATTCGATCGTCGGTATCATCATACCTAGTTCAATCTCGTTACCGGCAAGTCTCTTTACTTGTTCCGTAATGCATCATCCTGTAACTAACTCATTAGTCACATTGCTTGCAAGGCTTATAGTGATGTGCATTACCGAGAGGGCCCAGAGATTCCTCTCCGTTACTCAGAGTGACAAATCCTAATCTCGATCTATTCCAACCCAACAAACACCTTCAGAGACACCTGTAGAGCATCTTTATAATCACCTAGTTACGTTGTGGCATTTGATAGCACACAAGGTGTTCCTCCGGTATTTGGGAGTTGCATAATCTCATAGTCAGAGGAATATGTATAAGTCATGAAGAAAGCAATAGCAATACAACTTAACGAACATTATGCTAAGCTAACTGATGGGTCTTGTCCATCACATCATTCTCTAATTATGTGATCCCGTTCATCAAATGACAACACATGTCTATGGTCAGGAAACTTAACCATCTTTGATCAACGAGCTAGTCAAGTAGAGCCATACTAGGGACACTCTGTTTTGTCTATGTATTCACACATGTACTAAGTTTCCGACTAATACAATTCTAGCATGAATAATAAACATTTATCATGATATAAGGAAATATAAATAACAACTTTATTATTGCCTCTAGGGCATATTTCCTTCAGTCTCCCACTTGCACTAGAGTCAATAATCTAGATTACATAGTAATGATCCTAACACCCATGGAGTCTTGGTGCTGATCATGTTTTGCTCGTGGAATAGGCTTAGTCAACGGGTCTGCAACATTCAGATCCGTATGTATTTTGCAAATCTCTATGTCTCCCTCCTTGACTTGATCGCGGATGGAATTGAAGCGTCTCTTGATGTGTTTAGTTCTCTTGTGAAATCTGGATTCCTTCGCCAAGGCAATTGCTCCAGTATTGTGACGAAAGATTTTCATTGGACCCGATGCACTAGGTATTACACCTAGATCGGATATGAACTCCTTCATCCAGACTCCTTCATTTGCTGCTTCCAAAGCAGCTATGTACTCCGCTTCACACGCAGATCCCGCCACGACGCTCTACTTGGAACTGCACCAACTGATAGCTCCACCATTCAATATAAATACGTATCTGGTTTGCAACTTAGAGTCATCCGGATCAGTGTCAAAGTTTGTATCAACGTAACCATTTACGACAAGCTCTTTGTCACGTCCATAAACAAGAAACATACCCTTAGTCCTTTTCAGGTACTTCAGGATGTTCTTGACCGCTGTCCAGTGATCCACTCCTGGATTAGTTTGGTACCTCCCTGCTAAACGTAGAGCAAGGCACACAACAGGTCTGGTACACAACATTGCATACATGATAGAACCTATGGCTGAGGCATAGGGAATGACTTTCATTTTCTCTCTATCTTTTGCAGTGCTCGGGCATTGAGTCTGACTCAACTTCACACCTTGTAACACAGGCAAGAACCCTTTCTTTGACTGATCCATTTTGAACTTCTTCAAAACTTTATCAAGGTATGTGCTTTGTGAAAGTCCAATTGAGCGTCTTGATCTATCTCTATATATCTTAATGCGCAATATATAAGCAGCTTCACCGAGGTCTTTCATTGAAATATTCTCATTCAAGTATCCTTTTATGCTATTCAGAAATTCTGTATTATTTCCAATCAACAATATGTCATCCACATATAATATTAGAAATGCTACAGAGCTCCCACTCTCTTTCTTGTAAACACAGGCTTCTCCAAAAGTCTGTATAAAACCATATGCTTTGATCACACTATCAAAGCATATATTCCAACTCCGAGAGGCTTACACCAGTCCATAAATGGATCGCTGGAGCTTGCACACTTTGTTAGCACCTTTAGGATCGACAAAACCTTCTGGTTCTATCATCTACAACTCTTCTTTAACAAATCCATGCAATTTTGACATCCATTTGCCAAATTTCATAATCATAAAATGCGGCAATTGCTAACATGATTCGGATAGACTTAAGCATCGCTACGGGTGAGAAGGTCTCATCGTAGTCAACTCCTTGAACTTGTCGAAAACCTTTCGCAACAAGTCGAGCTTTGTAGACAGTAACATTATTGTCAGCGTCAGTCTTCTTCTTGAAGATCCATTTATTCTTTATGGCTTTCCGATCATCGGGCAAGTCAACCAAAGTCCACACTTTGTTCTCATACATGGATCCCATCTCAGAATTCATGGCCTCAAGACATTTCGCGGAATATGGGCTCATCATCGCTTCCTCATAGTTCGTAGGTTCGTCATGGTCTAGTAACATGACTTCCAGAACAGGATTACCGTACCACTCTGGTGCGGATCGTAGTCTGGTTGACCTACGAGGTTCGATAGTAACTTGATCTGAAGTTTCATGATCATCATCATTAACTTCCTTACTAATTGGTGTAGGCATCATTGGAACTGATTTCTGTGATGAACCATTTTCCAATTCGAGAGAAGGTACAACTACCTCATCAAGTTCTACTTTCCTCCCACTCACTTCTTTCGAGCGAAAATCCTTCTCTATAAAGGATCCATTCTTAGCAACAAATGTCTTGCCTTCGGATCTGTGATAGAAGGTGTACCCAACAGTTTCTTTTGGGTATCCTATGAAGACGCACTTCTCCGATGAGCTTATCAGGTTGAAGATTTTTCACATAAGCATCGCAACACCAAACCTTAAGAAACGACAGCTTAGGTTTCTTGCCAAACCACAGTTCACATGGTGTCATCTCAAGAGATTTAGATGGTGCCCTATGAAAGGAACGAGAAGAGATGTCTAGAGGGGGGTGAATAGACTCTTAGCAAGAAAAGTGGCAGTTTTTAACTTCTTCAAGTTGAGGTGGAGTTTTAGCACATGTTTAAACATTCACAATACATATCAAGCATGCATGACAAGAGTATATGAGCAGCGGAAAGTAAAGCATGCAATTTGCAAGAATGTAAAGGGATGGGATTGGAGTGTGCAAACGCAATTGGATACACGGAGATTTTTGGTGTGGTTCCGATAGGTGGTGCTATCGTACATCCAGGTTGATGGAGACTTCAACCCATGAAGGGTAACGGTTGCGCGAGTTCACGGAGGGCTCCACCCACGAAGGGTCCACGAAGAAGCAACCTTGTATATCCCACCATGGAAATCTCCCACGAAGGACATGCCTCACTAGGGAAGATCTTCACGAAGTAGGCGATCTCCTTGCCCGTACAAACTCCTTGGTTCAACTCCACAATCTTGACGGAGGCTCCCAAGTGACACCTAACCAATCTAGGAGACACCACTCTCCAAAAGGTAATAGATGGTGTGTTGATGATGAACTCCTTGCTCTTGTGCTTAAAATGATAGTCTCCCCAACACTCAACTCTCTCTCACAGATTTGGATTTGGTGGAAAGCAAGTTGGAGACGGCTAGAGCTCAAGATTGATGTGGTTGGAATGGAATATCTTGACCTCAACACATGAGTAGGTGGTTCTCTCTCAGAAAATGTATGCTGGAAGTGTAGGCATGTTCTGATGGCTCTCTTCACGAATGAAGAGTGGGTGGAGGGGTATATATAGCCTCCACACAAAATCTAACAATTACACACAAATCACCAAACTCGGTGGGACCGAACCAGAAAACTCCGTCGGACCGATTTAGTTCATAATGTGACTGTTAGGCATTTCGGTGGGACCGATGTGCTAGGGTTAGGGTAAAACCTCATCTTGGTTTGACCAATTAGACAAACTCGGTGGGACCGATTTTGGTAATAAGCTAACCAGAGAGTTGGTCAGGCAAACTCGGTGAGACCGATTACAAATCTCGGTAAGACCAAAATTATTGCAACAAGCAACAGAGAGTTTGCAAGCCCATATCGGTGAGACCAAGATCCCATCGGTGAGACCTAAGTGACTAGGGTTTGTGGCAGTGGCTATGTCAAGTGAACTCAGTGGCGCCGGATAGAATGTTTCGGTGGGGCCGAGTTTGACTTTTGGTTTGGGACATATGTGGATATGAGAAAGTGGTTGAGGGTTTTGGAGTATCTCACTAAGCACTTTGAGCAAGCAAGCCATTAAGCAACAACTCATCCCCTTTTAATAGTATTGGCTTTCCTATGGACTCAATGTGATCTTGGATCACTGAAGTAAAATGTAGAGTCTTGAGCTTTTGAGCTTGAGCCAATCCTTTGTCCTTAGCACCTTGAAGGGGTTCCACATCCTCTTGTCCACGCCACTCCATCTGTTGAACTTGTCTGAAATATTCTAGATAAAAACATTAGTCCAACAAGAGATATGTTGACATTAATTATCAAAACCACCCAGGGAGCACTTGTGCTTTCAATCTCCCCCTTTTTGGTAATTGATGACAACATACATCAAAGATTTAGATAAAAATATAGAGAATAGCAAGTAAAGCTCTGGAAGGACATGTAACATGCATAGGCTCCCCCTACATGTATGCAATCATGTCAATATGGAATGTAAGAGCATGTGAATGCATAAACATGACAGAGCAAGCAATGTATTACATGTATCTTGGCTATATGCATCAGAGAAAATGATGTGAATATATGAAGTTGTAACTTCATGTTCACAATTCCTTCTTGCAAACAATATGTACATCAGCAATAAATCATCATGCACATGAGTGTAATGCATATACTTACCTTGTGGTCTTAAGCTGGCTTAGGAAGAGATGAACCTGAGTAAACAAGGTTAGATAACACAGATATATCTACTAGACACAGCAAACAAAAGAACCACAAGAGTACCAAGACTGGGATGACATGTAGAGAGTGAGTACTAGGTACTCTATTGGATATAGACATGTCCCCAAAGGTAAAAGATGTGCAATAAATTTAAAGATTTCCTTCCCTAGAAGTCTTTCTCCCCCTGAATCTTATATTGGATAATGGGAGAAAATAGGGAAACAAAATCAGAGCAAAAGCAGATCAGATCACAGAAACATAACACAAACTTGTCGGCGTTCTGGGAACGGGGGTCCCCAGACTTGCCTGCCTGTGGCCCACGGCGTGGCTATGCTAGCGGGCCTGTACGACCCATCTTCGTCTATAAGGCTGTCAAGACCCTCGCGAGGGGCCAAGCCACGCGAGGCGGACGACGCAAGACCTCCTCAGGAGCAGCCTCACCAGGCTGCCTCACGAGGAGTGGAGATATCAAGGCGGGGCAAACCTCACGAGTCTCTCATGACGTGAGCCATGACGATCGACACCAGGCGGGCGCCAGGCAGGCGCCAGCGTGCGCAGCGTCCTCGTTTCCTCTTTGGTGCCAAGGGGGCAAGCGCAGGCGCGGAGTACCGAGGCATCAGGCAAATGTTTCCATATCAGTGCAACGAGACCAAGACCAGCAGGCCAGTAGGACGGAGGTCACCATGGAGCCCAAGATGGCGTCATCGCCAGAGCCCTTTCGCAGGCGAAGACCGCTTTTGTCAGGATAGCTTGTACTAGTTGTCCTCTTTCAAATTGGCCGCCGTTGTTGGCTCCCTTCCCGCTCAATATTTGGGGAGAGGACCAGGGCCTATATAAGTAGAGCTAGCCACCACCGTAGGGGATAACTCATTCAGAGGCATCTCACCCACACAAGTTCGCCGAGCACAAGAACACCTCAACCTCAGGAGGCTGTTCTTCCCCTTGTACTGTTCATCATCAGCCCAAGAGGCAATTCACCACCACCACACTGGAGTAGGGTATTACACCACAACGGTGGCCCGAACCAGTATAAATCTCGTGTCTTTCTGTGTTGCGAGTTCGTCGAGTTCGTCCGTGAGATCTTAGCGAGCTAGGGCGTAGATCGGTAGGAGGGAAAGAACTTCGCGCGCACCCCAGAGTTCAAACCTTAAGGGTTTTGCCGGAACCCCAGATCCGACATTTGGCGCGCCAGGTAGGGGTGCGCCGTAGCTTCCTTTCCATCGATCCGCGCTCCGTCGTCTCCATGGCGGACGCTCGCCGCGCTAGAGCTGAGCGCCGGGCTGCCCTCACCGCCCGTGTTGCTCAGACGGCTCCCGTCGACGGGCCACCTCGTTGCTCCCTGTCACCTGCCGCCAATGCCGCCACCGTCCCGGCGGGGAACGAGCAGCAAGCGTCCTTGCTGCACCCGTCGGTGCGGCAGGACGGCCGCACCGCCACTCCATCGCTGACCCCGGCCGGTTCCTCGTCCCACGCACGTCGCGTTCCCATGGACGTGCAGGCCGCGCTCCTCATGGCGAATGAGCTCCTGCGCTACCGCCCCCACGGCGTGATCCACCACGCCCGGTGCCCGCGCGTGAAGAGAGAAGCTGCCAAGAAATTCCTCGGCCGCGAGAAGCTGCACCTGCGCTCCCCGCGCCGCCTCGCCAAGACCGCGCGCTGCCTACGGTGGCGGCACGCGGGCCCCATCAAGACCAAGCTCCACCCCTGAGATGGGCCCCGGCAACCATGGCCGGCTGCCGCGCCTTCACCCCCGAGCTGCGTAGCGTCGCCTGGCCGGGCAAGTTCAAGCCGGATATGCCTCCTTACTACGACGGCACCCTCGACCTCGCGGCGTTCTTGCAGCTCTACAAGCTGAGCATCAGGGCGGCCAACGGCGACGAGAAAGTCATGGCGAACTGGTTCCCAATGGCGCTCAAAGACGGCGCCCGTTCGTGGCTCTTGAACCTGCCTCAGGGCTCGATCTCCTCCTGGGACGAGATGAGCAACCGCTTCGTCGCCAACTTCCAGGGCACTCGCGACCACCCGCCGGCCGCGGGTGACCTCCGTTGCATCAAGCAACAACCAGGAGAGACCCTCCAGAAGTACATCCAGCGCTTCAACAACACTCGCCTCAAGATCCCCAAGGTCACGGACAAGGCCATCATCTCCGCATTCTCTGACGGCGTCCGCGACATCAAGATGAAGGAGGAGCTCGCTATCCACAAGGAGCTGTGCACATCTCAGGAGCTGTTCAACCTGGCGACCAAGTGCGCAAGAGCTGAGGAGGGGCGCCTCTCCCTCCTCGAGCTACCAGCTATGGGCGCAGAGGAGAAGAAGGGCAAGGCCAAGGACGTGAAGCGCAAGGAAGTAGCCGTGCTCGCAGCAGAGCCGGACACCAAGCGAGGCAGGGACCAGCCTGAGTCATCCAAGAGCAGCCGACCGTTCCGTGCCTTCCACAACCTGAACACCCATAACACCAGCGACTGTCAAGAACTCAGAGCCATTCGCGAAGGACGCTTCGGTCGACGCCCCGAGCGCAGCGACCGGGGCTACGGCCGAGGAGGAGGACGTGGAGGCGGACGCTGGGACGACCGTGGCCCGCACCAGGAGTGGTGCGACAGGCCTCGTGAGGACCGCTGGCAGGATCATCCTCGCGAGGGCGCATGGAGGGACCAGCCTCGTGAGGATCGTCCTCAGGGCAACGCCGGTCTTCCCACGCTACCGCCACCACCAAGAAGGAATGACGACCGCCATCAAGACGAGGGGGCTGGGGGCTTCCAGGAGCCGCGTGCAATCGCCTGCATCTTGGGCGGCGCTCAGGCCCCAGCCTCGCAGTGTATCTTCAAACAGTTCGCTCGTGAGGTGAATGCAGTCCTCTCCAAGCTCGAGGCCACGCGCCCGCTCAGGTGGTCCCAGTGCGCCATCACCTTCAACTTGGCAGATCAGCTCAAGTGCGCAGCCACCGCTGGCGCCCTCCCGATGCTTTGTTCACCAGTCATCAGCAACGTGCAAGTTACCAAGACCCTCATCGACGGCAGCGCAGGGCTCAACGTCCTGTCCGTCGACACATTCGACAACCTCCAAGTGCCATATGAGCAGCTTCAGCCTACCAAGCCTTTCTCAGGAGTGACCGACGGCTCCACCACACCGATAGGGCAGGTCCCCCCTATCACCTTCGGGGAACGCAAGAACTACCACACCGAGCTCATCGACTTTGACGTAGTGCACATCCGTCTGCCGTACAACGCCATCCTCGGGTATCCAGCCCTGGCCAAGTTCATGGCGGTGACACACCACAGCTACAATGTCCTCAAGATGCCAGGAAGCGGCGGAATCATCATGGTCCCGTGCGAAGAAACAGATGCGGTGTGCTCCATCGAGCGCGCCTTTCAAGCTGCCGCCGCAATCAACGACTCCGACAGCAAGAGCGAGGACCCTCCCGAGGCCATCTCCAAGAAGAAGAAGCAGCTACGCCGTGCCGGGCCTCAAGAGGGTGGCGTCGCGGCTGGAACCTCGTCAGGATCAGCGCCCGCTCTAGGGGCGCCTCCCTCCGTCGCATAGGAAGGCGCACCCGGCGCCCTCCTCGGGCAAGGCTCGGGAGCTCTCTTCTGGAGGGCCTCAGACCTTGCCAACATCACGAGGGAGGCGCTCGGGCACCACTTGGAGGCGTGCTTCATGGCGCGTTTCCCTCAGGAGAATACAGGGCAAGGAGTGCCCACCACTCAGGAGTTCATCACCAAGACCACTCAGGAACTGCAAGACGCAAGGGCCATGCGCGGCGACCGCTGCTCATGAGGCGCAGCTCCCCATCCAGGCGAGGATGCCGGGTTCCGCATCCGCATCGACGTTCCAGGGCTCAACAGGGCCGCTTCTCAGGAGCTTTTCTGGCCTTTGCGCGTGGGCCAATGCGAGGGTCCACCGCACAGCTACATTCGCATGCCTTTTGGCTTGCCGAGCATGACGTTCGTCTACCAGCACAACTTGCGGCGCGCCCTGGCGGCTCAGGAGGCCAGGCACCGCGCCGTCCTGGCGGAGATGGAGGCGGTCCTCAAGGAACCTCCTGAGCCCCCAGAGCCTCCCGAGGCTAAGGGCCCCGGTGGCTTGTAAGGAACGACCCCTTTGTCGCGTGCCTTCAGCTGCCCCGACATCTCTTCGTCAACATGACCAGGTGACATTTTCCAAGTTCATTTAGCTGGGAGTGCCCCTCGGGCTGCATTATTCCCAGGCCGCGTGGGTCCGTCCCTGTGGCATGTATCCCTTTTTGCTTATGTCTTTAGTTTATCCTGTTGGGGGCGCCCCTCGGGCTGCATCATCCCCAAGCCGCTCGGGCCTGACCCAGTGGCATGTATCTTTCCGCATTTAGCCAAGCTGATTTGCCTTCCATGCTTAATCTGCCCGATTACCACTCGCCACGGGTACATCCCTTCATCATGCAATTCGCTTGCGCGTTAAAAGGGGGGCTCCTGAGCATCGCGACTCAGGAGCTCTTACTGGCTCTCCAGCCCTCACCCCCTGGCCTTGACCACGGCATCGCGACCTGGCATACCAGTGGCGGCTGAGCTCGCTGGAGGGCCGAGACCTAAGGACGTAGAGCACTTGCACCTAACTGCCTCGCAGGGACACACATCTATCAAAGACCCAAGACCAGGCGCAACCCGCCATGAGGTAGGGCCTCGTGAGTCCCACGCTGGCTCACGAGTGCCCAGATACACCTCGCAGCCCTGGGGCTCCTCCCGGAGGGGGGCCTCCCTCCCACGCACAAGTGGAAGCACCATGCTCCGCGCTGGCCGTCGACACTACCGAGGAGCGGCTATGCCCGTGCACAAGCAGAAGCACTATGCTCCGCGCTGGTGATAAACAACTGAGGGCGGCCTCACGGCCGTACCAACCTCAGGGAGCCCCAGAGCTCAGCGTCCGGCCTCACCGCAACGCCTCCCCTCAGGAGAGCCGTGCAAGGGGGCTGGGCACGGGGGCTGCGCTCGGGTCACAACCAAGCGTACGCCACCCAACCAGGTCTCCCGTACCTGGGGGCTGCACTCGGGTCACGCCCAAGCGCACGCCACCCAACCAGGTCTCACAGACCTGGCCGTTGCACGCCCCTCCCGAGGCCTCGGCGAGGGCAGGTATGGAGATTGTTTGCACGTCAAGGGGGAATCCTGAGCATCGCGACTCAGGAGCCTAACTGGTCACGTAGCCCCTCACTCCTTGGTCCGTCCTGGTCTCCGGTCGGCCCAATGGCAGTTGAGGTACGCGCGGGGCCGGGCTCTGCCGATGTAGAACATTAATCTATCCTCGCGTACTCTCCCTATAAGCTGTTTGCGCGTCAAGGGGGACTCCTGAGCATCGCGACTCAGGAGCCTAACTGGTCACATAGCCCCTCACTCCTTGATCCGTCCTGGTCTCCAGTCGGCCCAATGGCGGTTGAGGTATGCGCGGGGCCGGGCTCTGCCGACGTAGAACACAAAGCAAATAGGAAGGAAATCGCAAAATCTCGAAGCAAATATTACAAAACATATTGTCCTCACAATATCAAATGAAAAGTTTAACGCCTCCACGAGGCCTGATGCATATTAGGAACGAAACAGGAGAGCAGCCGCAGGTCACCCTTGGACACCGCCATCACCTGCAAAAGATGCTCCTCCCCGGGTAACGTCGCCTTCACCTGCACCACCAGCCGCAGGATCGGCAGCATCGCCAGACAAGGGTGCGGAGGCAAAGCTGCGGAACTTCTTCAGCAGGGCCTCCACCTGACCTGGCACGGCTGCGGCGGCGGCTGAGCAGTGATCATCAGCCACAGGCTCCAGCAGCTCGTCAAGACAAGCGCTGGGGTCGCGAAGGTGCAAATGGATGAAGACACGAGTCAATGCAGCTGAAGACAGGACGCGAGCTTCTGCCTCTTCCATGGGACCGATACCATCCACGACTTCCTCAAGCGCCTTCACCAAGAGAGGAAGCAGCAGGGCGGGGCCGTCCTCATCGGTGGTCATCGGCCTCTCCAAGCCGTGCTCGTAGAGCGTCTTCAGTGCCGTGCGAGACCTCTTCTCGAGATCGGCAAAGGCCACACGGTCTTCAGCCAGGACCCGCGCCTTGGCGTCAAGATCGGCCTCCCTCACCTTCACCTTCCGCTCCAGTTCTTCCAACCGGTTGCGCTCGGCAGCTTATGTCTTCTCCAACTCCCCCAGCTCAGCGTCACGGTTCTTGACGGTGTCCTCCCGGGCCCTCATCTCCTCCTCCTTCACCTGGTGGCCGCGTGCTTCTTCGGCGTGCTTGTCGCGCAGGCTCTTCAGCTCGTCCTCCAGCTCTCGGCAGCGGTCGCGGGCGGCCTTGGCGTCTTTCAGTGCCGCCTCACGATCGGCTACAACATTGGCGGCGCTCTGCTTCTCCTTCTCGGAAGACGCCGCGGCCTGACTCAGCATCGCGCGGACCGCCGAGTCGGAGTGAAGCCAGCCAGAGGCCAACTCCAGGCGCCCGACCATCAGGCGCGGGTCCGCACTCAGGAGATCTGCCTGCAGCTGGGTCATCTCCAAAAGAGCACGCTCCAGGACAGCAGCAGAAGCAGAAGAACCTGGGAGTGGAGGCGCGGCAGCGGAAGGAGGCGGCGTCGTCACCAGGGCCTGGGAGACCGCGGATTCCAGAGCAGTCGGGACCTCTTCAGCCGGGGCAGACGCCGGCACCTCCGGGGCCAGCGGGGCTGACTCCTCCCGGCGATGCTCCTCTTGACCTTGCAAAGACAACCGGGCTGGGGAGGTGCGAGCGCTCGCGTCTCTTTTCTCAGCAGAAGGGGGCGCAGCCGCCGTACCCTCTTTCCTCTTCTTCGCCGCAGACAGCGGCCAGGACAACCAAAGACGAAAGTCAGGAAGCAGCGACATGAGCAAAGACAAGACGGAGATCAAGCGCTTACTGGTCCACCGCGGTGTATTCCACCCTCCGCTTGAGAAGCTTGAAGCCTGAAAGCGTCGGGGCCTGAGAAGCGGGCGCGCGGGCTCCGGCGCCAGAAGGCGGCGCAGCAGAAGGGCCGGAGCCGGCCCCGGGAGGCGTCAAGACGGGGGCAGCATCTCGAGAAACCAATGACGACCTGCTCCTTGTCAGAATGACGGGCAGTTCTCCCTCCTCCTGGCGGGCATCGACCTCGGCGTCGTCAGGAAGGGCGCGGAGGATTTCGGCTTTGCTCAAGGGGGAGTTTTCCCCCATCTCTTCGAGGGTTGCTTCCGAGTCCCCCTCCTCTTCTTCCCCCCCGTGGGACTCATCAGAAGATAGCTCCACCGACTTTGGTGCCGCCGGGGCTCCGGAGAGTGCAGGCGGCACCAGCCCGCACGCGTCGAAGGTTGGCCTGGAGACCACGAGCAGCTCCCAGTCCTGGCGAAGGAACAAAGGAGTGAAGGCGCTCGGCGGGTACTCCTGGTTATCCCCAACCAGGAGGCGCATGACAGCATCCAGTTCGTCGTTGGGCAGGGCCCCCGGCCTCAGGCGGGTCTTGTCTTCTCCATCTCCAAGCTTCCACAAGGGGCGCACTCGCGCCAGGAGCGGGGCAACGCGCAACATCAAGAATTCCCTTAGGAGCATGGCCCCTGTGACCTTCGCCGCCTTCGCGTTGCCCGGCTTCAGGTCGGTCTGCATCTGCGCCAACACCGGCGACGCCCGCTCGTCGGTGAGCTCTGCGCGGGGCCACCCCTTGTTAAACTGGGGCGCCTCCGTTGGCAGTGCCAAGCGCGGGTGGACACACTTAGCGTCCATCATGACCCATTTGGCCCGAATGTTGTCGGCTCTCTTCCCAGTGCTTGAGATTGAGTTGGCTTTGCCGGATGCGACGAAATTGGCGCACCCGGAAACATGGCCGTCGCTGGCGCGAAGGAAGAAGAAGTGGCACAGAAGCGCCACAAACGGCATCACGCCCATATGCCTCGCAATAGTAGGCGAAGAAGGACAGGAGGAGGATAGAGTTGGGATGGAGGTGCAACGCCTGCAGCCCGCAGTGGTCGAGGACCGCATAAAAGAAATCAGAGAAGGCGGGAACCAACCCGGCGGCGATGCTGCTCGAGAAGAAGGGGAAGAAGGTGCTTCCCTCAGACTCCGGCACGTCGGAGGCAAGCCAGAGCTCCGTCTTCCCCCACTCATTGCTCTCCCCCGCCGTCAGCAGGCGTGCGGAGGCGAGGCTCTTCTCGGTGACGGTGGGTGCTTCAAGGGCTGGCTCGTACCAAGCCTGTGCCGAGGAGGACTTGACCTTGCGCGACGCCATGGGTCGCAGATGCGGAGCAAAATCGGAGCAGATCTGGAGGTATCAGCAGCAAGGAGCGAGAAAGGGGATCTGAGGCTAGGCAAAGAGGAACAGTGAAGGAAAGCGCTGCCTGCGCCAGCCTTTTGTCAAGTCGAGCAGTTGCCGAGGCCGCGTGGGGAAGTGGAGACGCCCACGTCCAATCAACCGCCACGCGTCGACCAAGGCCGCAGGCTTTTGGGGCCCGCGATGCTCCGTGCTTGACCTTTGGCTTCGCCTCGAAGCCAAGCCCGAGCGCACGTTGGGCCCGGGGGCTACTGTCGGCGTTCTGGGAACGGGAGTCCCCAGACTTGCCTGCCTGCGGCCCACGGCGTGGCTATGCTAGCGGGCCTGGATGGCCCATCTTCGTCTATAAGGCTGTCAAGACCCTCGCGAGCGGCCAAGCCACTCGAGGCGGACAACGCAAGACCTCCTAAGGAGCGGCCTCACCAGGCTGCCTCGCGAGGAGCAGAGATATCAAGGCGGGGCAAACCTCGCGAGGCTCTCATGACGTGAGCCATGACAATCGACACCAGGCGGGCGCCAGCGCGCGCAACGTCCTTGTTTCCTCTTTGGTGCCAAGGGGGCAAGCGCAGGCGCGGAGTACCGAGGCATCAGACAAAGGTTTCCATATCAGTGCAATGAGACCAAGACCAGCAGGCCAGGAGGACAGAGGTCACCATGGAGCCCAAGACGGCGTCATCGCCAGAACCCTTTCGCAGGCGAAGACTGCTTTTGTCAGGATAGCTTGTACTAGCTGTCCCCTTTCAAATTGGCCACCGTTGTTGGCTCCCTTCCCACTCAATATTTGGGGAGAGGACCAGGGCCTATATAAGTAGAGCTAGCCACCACCATAGGGGATAACTCATTCAGAGGCATCTCACCCACACAAGTTCGCCGAGCACAAGAACACCTCAACTCCAGGAGGCTGTTCTTCCCCTTGTACTGTTCATCATCAGCCCAAGAGGCAATCCACCACCACCACACTGGAGTAGGGTATTACACCATAACGGTGGCCCGAACCAGTATAAATCTCGTGTCTTTCTGTGTTGGGAGTTTGTCGAGTTCGTCCGCAAGATCTTAGCGAGCTAGGGCGTAGATCGGTAGGAGGAAAAGAACTTCGCACGCACCCCAGAGTTCGAACCTTAAGGGTTTTGCCGGAACCCCAGATCCGACAAAACTAACATGTCTTTCCCCTATTAAAGACATGTGTCTTCTCTCCTCTTGAACACCAAGCATCTGGGGCCTTTGATGTGATTATCTCTCTCCCTGTTGAAGTACTCTCTCCCCTTTTGAAGTGATTAAGCTTTGATGTGATCTCTCTCTCCCCCTTTGACATCAATTTCCAAGAAGGGATCTTCTGGAGTGTGAGTCAAAATAGGTTTGGTCCTTGAGTCACAGAGCAAAGCAGCATATAGAATATGATGCTGGTAGAGGACAAGAATCATCGAGTGGAGCTGGAACAAAAGTGCAGGGTGCAAGTGGCAAATTGTCTTCTCTGCAGTGAAATCGGTGACACCGAGTTGTCTCTTTCGGTTACACCGAAATGGTTCGGTTTGACCGAGAGTGACAGAACGGTGTGACCGAGTTCAACACAGAGAAAGGGCAATTTTTACCTCGGCTCACTTAGACAAATAAGATCTCACAAAGATTTGCAATGAATTTGATGCAGGAAATGTAGAACAAAACAGAGAAAAGACAAGAAAATCTAGATGAAGTTTTTTTCCTTTTTTTAAAAGGAAGGGGAACAAAAAATGCAAGGAACAAATGCAAGAACTCAGAGAAACACTAGAGAACTTCATCTAGAATTGGGCGGCGACAAAGTCACCTATGTTAGAGTATATTGACTGAGGAGTCAAGTGAGAACACTTGATCATAAGTCATACACATCGTTAAAGCTTAAAATGGGGTTGCCATTTTTCGGTTAAGCATTTGATGTATTCACATCTTGTTGAGCTGCTTTGACCCATATCTTGGGGTAAAGCTTCTCTAAGATGAAATAATATACCTTGGGTGGTGGTGTTGAACTTGATCATGTAGTTGAACTTGCGTGGAGTGCTCAAGGTTGATGTAGCGCATTAATGGTTGGGAGCACCACTTATAGTTTGAGTTCATCTACCTACATGGGTTAGTCTTGCAAGGAAGAGCACTTTTGTATCCAACATGACAATCATGAAATTTCATACTAAATGAAATTTGATATAGAATTTGTCAAAAGGATATGTTGAAAGGTTTCTTGCTTCCTTGTCTTCAACCACCATGGTGTAGAAACTTGGTGATGTAGAGGTTGCTCAAGATGTGAGTGAGTTGCAATCTCATAGAATTAGATTCACCTAAGTTCCTACAAGGGTTAGATAGCATGCAAGGGTATAAATGTATCCAAGACATATGATCATCATCATAAGAGAAAAAGTCAAGGATTAGTCATAGGCTCATGCCTTGCATGTATCCAAATGGAGTTCCTACTCGAAGTTTGAAGCATCAATGATGTTCAATTCACCTCTCAATCGGCAAAATACTTTCTCATCAAGCGGTTTGGTGAATATATCCGCCAATTGCTTATCAGTACGAACATGCTTAAGATCAATGTCCCCTTTAGCAACATGATCTCGAATGAAATGATGATGAACTTCAATATGCTTAGTTCGAGAATGTTGCACGGGATTGTGAGCAATCATAATAGCCCTCTCATTGTCACAAAGCAATGGAACATGTTTCACATTGATCCCATAATCCTTAAGAGTTCGGGTCATCCAAAGTAATTGAGCACAACATGAACCGGCGGCAATGTATCCCGCTTCGACGGTGGATAAGGATACCGAGTTTTGTTTCTTGGAGGACCAAGACACAAGAGATCTACCAAGAAATTGACAATTACTCGAAGTGGACTTTCTATCAACCTTGTCTCCGGCATAGTCTGAATCGGAGTAGCCAACAGATCAAAAGAAGACCTCTTAGGATACCAAATGCCAAAATTTGGTGTATGTATTAAGTATCTCACTATCCTTTTCATAGCCTTAAGATGAAATTCTTTGGGGGCTGCTTGATATCGTGCACACATGGACACACTTAGCATAATATCGGGACGGGAGGCACATAGATATAACAATGAACCAATCATACATCGGTAAACCTTTTGATCAACCAATTTGCCATCCTTGGTCAAGTCAAGATGTCCACTAGTAGGCATGGGTGTTTTCATACCTTTGCTTTCTTGCATGTTGAACTTCTTGAATAAGTCCTTGGTGTACTTTGTTTGAGAAAGAAAGGTGCCTTCCTTAGTTTGCTTGATTTGCAAACCAATAAAGAACTTGAGTTCACTCATCATAGACATCTCAAACTTCTTCGACATTAGCTTCCCAAACTTTTCACTAAAATGAGGGTTAGTCGAACCAAATATGATATCATCAACATAAATTTGGCACACAAATAATTCACCATTAACCCTTTTTGTAAAAAGAGTAGAATCTATCTTTCCAATCTCAAAGCCTTTTTCAATAAGGAACTTGGTCAAGCATTTGTACCACGCTCTTGGAGCTTGTTTTAAGACCATAAAGAGCTTTGTGAAGTGTGTAAACATGGTCGGGTTTCTTAGGATTGACAAAGCCGGGAGGTTGCTTAACATAAACTTCCTCTCAATTTCACCATTTAGAAAAGCACTTTTAATATCCATTTGGTACAAGGTGATATCATGGTGATTAGCATAGGCAAGTAAGATGCGGATGGACTCAAGTCTAGCAACGGGGGCATATGTCTCACCGTAGTCCATACCTTCAACCAGAGTGTAGCCTTGGGCGACGAGACGTGCTTTGTTGCAGATGACTTGACCATCTTCGTCTTGCTTGTTGCGAAACACCCATTTGGTACCAATAATGTTGTGGTTGTTGTCGGGCTTCTCGACCAATGTCCACACTTGATTTATCTCAAAGTTGTGTAGCTCTTCATGCATGGCATTTATCCAATCCGGATCTTCCAATGCTTCTTCAACCTTCATAGATTCAATGCTAGAGATGAATGAATAATGTTTACAAAAGTTAGCCAAACGAGTTTTAGAGGGAGTGATTCTCCCGGTTTGAATATCATTGAAGATTTGTTTGACGGGATGGTCTCTTGAGACTCTTCCTCGAACTCGTGAGAGCTTTTGCTTGGGTCGGGGTGGAACATCTTATTCATCATCTTGGCCTTCTTCATTGTTGATGTTGTCGTTCTCTCGTCGTGGTGGAGAAGGAGGTTGAGGAGGTTCATCTTGATGCATTTCCTCGTTTTCTTCATCTTGATGTGTCCCACTTGTGGATGCTTCCATGTCAACTCTTGGTTCACCTTGTCGTGAGGTAGAAGCTTCCACTTGGACGGGCGAGGTACTCTCCTTCACCTCCGTTGGACGAATCTTGCCAATAGACAAGTCTTGGATAGCTTCTGAAGGGTCTTTGTCTCCTAAATCAGTTGGCAATTGCTCTACTTGCGAGCCGTTAGATTCATCAAACTTCACATCTACCGTCTCTTCAACCTTTCGGGTGAAATTATTGTAGACACGGTAAGTGTGAGAGTTTGAGCCATAACCAAGTAGAAAACCCTCATGAGATTTAGGAGCAAATTTAGAATGACGATGCTTATCAAGAATGTAACACTTTGAGCCAAATACTCGAAAGTATCCAACTTGGGGTTTGTTACCGGTGAGGAGTTCGTATGCCGTCTTGGCGAGTAGCTTGTGAAGATACAAGCGATTTGTTGCATGACAAGCCATCTCAACCGCTTCCGCCCAAAAGTGTTTCGGAGTCTTGTACTCATCAAGCATCATTCTCGCCATCTCAATAAGAGTTCAATTCTTCCTCTCAACAACTCCATTTTGTTGAGGTGTGTACGTAGCCGAGAACTCGTGTGAAATCCCTTCTTTGTCAAGAAAGGTATCCACATTTGTGTTCTTGAACTCTGTTCCGTTGTCACTGCGAACCTTCTTGATCTTCACTTCAAATTGATTTTCGGCCTTCCTAGCGAAGTTCTTGAAGATCTTTTGGACCTGCGATTTATCATCAAGAAAGAACACCCACGTAAATCTTGTAAAATCATCGACTATAACTAGAACAAATGAGTTTCCACCGAGACTCTTGTAGGCATTGGGACCAAAGAGATCCATATGAAGTAGCTCGAGCGGTCTTCTCGTGGTCATGATGTTCTTCACGGGGTGACTTCCTCCAACCTGTTTTCCTTCTTGACAAGCACTGCACAATCTATCCTTGTCAAATATAACATCTTTTACTCCAAGGATATGATCACCTTTAATAAGCTTATCAAGATTTCGCATGCCCACATGACCTAACCTTCTATGCCACAACCAACCTTTCAAAGATTTAGCAATTAAGCAAGTTCTAGGTTGAGCCTTTTTAGTGAAGTCAACAATGTAAAGATCACCTCTACGTATACCGGTAAAAACCATTTTATGATTATCTCTACGAAACAGTTGGCAATCTACTTCAGTAAATAGGACATTGAAACCAAAGTCAGCAAGTCTAGATACGGAAAGTAAATTGTAGCCAAGAGATTCAACGAGCATAACATTTTGTATGGAGCTATCATGTGAGATGGCCACCTTACCCTTTGAGTTATCACCAAAAGTGACGTACTTCCGAGGGCCGTCATTTTCAGCAAGCTCACGAAACATATCCTTGTCTCCGGTCATTGAAGGAAATATGCCCTAGAGGCAATAATAAAGTATTATATATTTCCTTATATCATGATAAATGTTTATTATTCATGCTAGAATTGTATTAACTGGAAACATAATACATGTGTGAATACATAGACAAACAAAGTGTCACTAGTATGCCTCTACTTGACTAGTTCGTTAATCAAAGATGGTTATGTTTCCTAGCCATAGACATGAGTTGTCATTTGATTAACGGGATCACCTCATTAGGAGAATGACGTGATTGACATGACCCATTACATTAGCTTAGCACCCGATCGTTTAGTATGTTGCTATTGCTTTCTTCATGACTTATACATGTTCCTATGACTATGAGATTATGCAACTCCCGTTTACCGGAGGAACACTTTGTGTGCTACCAAACGTCACAACGTAACTGGGTGATTATAAAGGTGCTCTACAGGTGTCTCCAAAGGTACTTGTTGGGTTGGCGTATTTCGAGATTAGGATTTGTCACTCCGATTGTCGGAGAGGTATCTCAGGGCCCACTCGGTAATGCACATCACTATAAGCCTTGCAAGCATTGTGACTAATGAGTTAGTTGCGGGATGATGTATTACGGAACGAGTAAAGAGACTTGCCGGTAACGAGATTGAACTAGGTATCGAGATACCGACGATCGAATCTCGGGCAAGTAACATACCGATGACAAAGGGAACAACGTATGTTGTTATGCGGTCTGACCGATAAAGATCTTCGTAGAATATGTAGGAGCCAATATGGGCATCCAGGTCCCGCTATTGGTTATTGACCGGAGAGGTGTCTCGGTCATGTCTACATAGTTCTCGAACCCAAAGGGTCCGCACGCTTAAAGTTACGATGACAGTTTTATTATGAGTTTATATGATTTGATGTACCGAAGGTTGTTCGGAGTCCCGGATGTGATCACGGACATGACGAGGAGTCTCGAAATGGTCGAGACGTAAAGATTGATATATTGGACGACTATATTCGGACACCGGAAGTGTTCCGGAGAAGTTTCGGATTAAACCGGAGTGCCGGAGGGTTACCGGAACCCCCCGGGGAAGTATTGGGCCTTAGTGGGCCTTGAGGGGAGAGAGAGGGCAGCAGCCAGGAGGTGGTGCGCCCCCTCCCAGAGGAGTCCTAGTTGGACTAGGAGAGGGGGGCGCAGCCCCCTTTCCCTCTCCCTCTCCCTCTCTTTCCTTCCCCCCTTCTTTTCCTAGTAGGACTAGGAAAGGGGAGTCCTACTCCTACTAGGAGGAGGACTCCCCCCCTCTCCTTGGCGCGCCCCATAGGCAGCCGGCCTCCCCCTTGCTCCTTTATATACGGGGGCAGGGGGGCACCTAAGAACACACTTGATATACGATATTTTAGCCGTGTGCGGTGCCCCCCTCCACCAGATTACACCTCGATAATACCGTCGCGGAGCTTAGGCGAAGCCCTGCGTCGGTGGAACATCATCATCGTCACCACGCCGTCGTGCTGACGAAACTCTCCCTCAACACTCGGCTGGATCGGAGTTCGAGGGACGTCATCGAGCTGAACGTGTGTAGAACTTCGGAGGTGCCGTGCGTTCGGTACTTGATCGGTCGGATCGTGAAGACGTACGACTACATCAACCGCGTTGTGATAACGCTTCCGCTGTCGGTCTACGAGGGTACGTGGACAACACTCTCCCCTCTCGTTGCTATGCATCACCATGATCTTGCGTGTGCGTAGGAATTTTTTTGAAATTACTACGTTCCCCAACAGTGGCATCCGAGCCTGGTTTTATGCGTTGATGCTATGCACGAGTAGAACACAAGTGAGTTGTGGGCGATATAAGTCATACTGCTTACCAGCATGTCATACTTTGGTTCAGCGGTATTGTGAGATGAAGCGGCCCGGACCGACATTACGCGTACGCTTACGCGAGACTGGTTTCACCGTTCGGAGCACTCGTTGCTTAAAGGTGACTGGCGGGTGTCTGTCTCTCTCACTTTAGTTGAACCGAGTGTGGCTACGCCCGGTCCTTGCGAAGGTTAAAACAGCACCAACTTGACAAACTATCGTTGTGGTTTTGATGCGTAGGTAAGAACGGTTCTTGCTAAGCCCGTAGCAGCCACGTAAAATATGCAACAACAAAGTAGAGGATCGTCTAACTTGTTTTTGCAGGGCATGTTGTGATGTGATATGGTCAAGACATGATGTGATATAATGTGTTGTATGAGATGATCATGTTTTGTAACCGAGTTATCGGCAACTGGCAGGAGCCATATGGTTGTCGCTTTATTGTATGAGATGCAATCGCCATGTAATAGTTTTACTTTATCACTAAACGGTAGCGATAGTCGTAAAAGCAATAAGTTGGCGAGACGACAACGATACTACGATGGAGATCAAGGTGTCGAGCCGGTGACGATGGTGATCATGATGGTGCTTCGGAGATGGAGATCACAAGCACGGTGCTTTGGAGATGGAGATCACAAGCACAAGATGATGATGGCCATATCATATCACTTATATTGATTGCATGTGATGTTAATCCTTTATGCATCTTATCTTGCTTTGTTTGACGGTAGCATTATAAGATGATCTCTCACTAAAATTTCAAGATAAAAGTGTTCTCCCTGAGTATGCACCGTTGCAAAAGTTCTTCGTGCTGAGACACCACGTGTTAATCGGGTGTGATAGGCTCTACGTTCAAATACAACGGGTGCAAAACAGTTGCACACGCGGAGTACTCAGGTTAAACTTGACGAGCCTAGCATATGTACAGATATGGCCTCGGAACACAGAGACCGAAAGGTCGAGCGTGAATCATATAGTAGATATGATCAACATAGTGATGTTCACCATTGAAACTACTCCATCTCACGTGTTAATCGGACATGGTTTAGTTGCTTTGGATCACGTAATCACTTAGATGATTAGAGAGATGTCTATCTAAGTGGGAGTTCTTAAGTAATATGATTAATTGAACTTAAATTTATCATGAACTTAGTACCTGATAGTATCTTGCTTGTCTATGTTAATTGTAGATATATGGCCCGTGCTGTTGTTCCGTTGAATTTTAATGCGTTCCTTGAGAAAGCTAAGTTGAAAGATGATGGTAGCAATTACACGGACTGGGTCCGTAACTTGAGGATTATCCTCATTGCTGCACAGAAGAATTACGTCCTGGAAGCACCGCTAGGTGCCAGGCCTCCTGCAAGAGCTACGCCAGAAGTTATGAACGTCTGGCAAAGCAAAGCTGATGACTACTCAATAGTTCAGTGTGCCATGCTTTACGGCTTAGAACCGGGACTTCAACGACGTTTTGAACGTCATGGAGCATATGAGATGTTCCAGGAGTTGAAGTTAATATTTCAAGCAAATGCCCGGATTGAGAGATATGAAGTCTCCAATAAGTTCTATAGCTGCAAGATGGAAGAGAATAGTTCTGTCAGTGAGCATATACTCAGAATGTCTGGGTATAATAATCACTTAATTCAACTGGGAGTTCAACTTCCGGATGATTGCGTCATTGACAGAATTCTTCAATCACTGCCACCAAGCTACAAGAGCTTCGTGATGAACTATAACATGCAAGGGATGAATAAGACGATTCCCGAGCTCTTCGCAATGCTAAAGGCAGCGGAGGTAGAAATCAAAAAGGAGCATCAAGTGTTGATGGTCAGTAAAACCACTAGTTTCAAGAAAAAGGGCAAAGGGAAGAAGAAAGGGAACTTCAAGAAGAATAGCAAGCAAGTTGCTGTTCAGGAGAAGAAATCCAAGTCTGGACCTAAGCCTGAAACTGAGTGCTTCTACTGTAAGCAGACTGGCCACTGGAAGCGGAACTGCCCCAAGTATTTGGCGGATAAGAAGGATGGCAAGGTTAACAAAGGTATATGTGATATACATGTTATTGATGTGTACCTTACTAATACTCGCAGTAGCACCTGGGTATTTGATACTGGTTCTGTTGCTAATATTTGCAACTCAAAACAGGGGCTACGGATTAAGCGAAGTTTAGCTAAGGACGAGGTGACGATGCGCGTGGGAAATGGTTCCAAAGTCGATGTGATCGCCGTCGGCACGCTACCTCTACATCTACCTTCGGGATTAGTTTTAGACCTAAATAATTGTTATTTGGTGCCAGCGTTGAGCATGAACATTATATCTGGATCTTGTTTAATGCGAGACGGTTATTCATTTAAATCAGAGAATAATGGTTGTTCTATTTATATGAATAATATCTTTTATGGTCATGCACCCTTGAAGAGTGGTCTATTTTTAATGAATCTCGATAGTAGTGATACACATATTCATAATGTTGAAGCCAAAAGATGCAGAGTTAATAATGACAGTGCAACTTATTTGTGGCACTGCCGTTTGGGTCATATCGGTGTAAAGCGCATGAAGAAACTCCATACTGATGGAATTTTGGAATCACTTGATTTTGAATCACTTGGTACTTGCGAACCGTGCCTTATGGGCAAGATGACCAAAACACCGTTCTCCGGAACTATGGAGAGAGCAACAGATTTGTTGGAAATCATACATACAGATGTATGTGGTCCGATGAATATTGAAGCTCGTGGCGGATATCGTTATTTTCTCACCTTCACAGATGATTTGAGCAGATATGGGTATATCTACTTAATGAAACATAAGTCTGAAACATTTGAAAAGTTCAAAGAATTTCAGAGTGAAGTTGAAAATCATCGTAACAAGAAAATAAAATTCCTACGATCTGATCGTGGAGGAGAATATTTGAGTTACGAGTTTGGTCTACATTTGAAACAATGCGGAATAGTTTCGCAACTCACGCCACCCGGAACACCACAGCGTAATGGTGTGTCTGAACGTCGTAATCGCACTTTACTAGATATGGTGCGATCTATGATGTCTCTTACTGATTTACCGCTATCGTTTTGGGGTTATGCTTTAGAGACGGCTGCATTCACTCTAAATAGGACACCATCGAAATCCGTTGAGACGACGCCTTTTGAACTATGGTTTGGCAAGAAACCAAAGTTGTCGTATCTTAAAGTTTGGGGTTGCGATGCTTATGTGAAGAAACTTCAACCTGATAAGCTCGAGCCTAAATCGGAGAAATGTGTCTTCATAGGATACCCAAAGGAGACCGTTGGGTACACCTTCTATCACAGATCCGAAGGCAAGATATTTGTTGCTAGAAATGGATCCTTTCTGGAGAAGGAGTTTCTCTCGAAAGATGTGAGTGGGAGGAAAGTAGAACTTGATGAGGTAACTGTACCTGCTCCCTTATTGGAAAGTAGATCATCGCAGAGATCAGTTTCTGCGACACCTACACCAAGTAGTGAGGAAGTTAATGATAATGATCATGAAACTTCAGATCAAGTTATTACTGAACTTCGTAGGTCAACTAGATCAAGATCCGCACCAGAGTGGTACGGTAATCCTGTTCTGGAGGTCATGTTACTAGACCATGGCGAACCTACGAACTATGAAGAAGCGATGGTGAGCCCAGATTCCGAAAAATGGCTTGAAGCCATGAAATCCGAGATGGGATCCATGTATGAGAACAAAGTATGGACTTTGGTTGACTTGCCCGATGGTCGGCAAGCCATTGAAAATAAATGGATCTTCAAGAAGAAGACTGACGCTGATGGTAATGTTACTATCTATAAAGCTCGACTTGTTGCGAAAGGTTTTCGACAAGTTCAAGGAATTGACTACGATGAGACCTTCTCACCCGTAGCGATGCTTAAGTCTGTCCGAATCATGTTAGCAATTGCCGCATTTTATGATTATGAAATTTGGCAAATGGATGTCAAAACTGCGTTCCTGAATGGATTTCTGGAAGAAGAGTTGTATATGATACAACCGGAAGGTTTTGTCGATCCAAAGGGAGCTAACAAAGTGTGCAAGCTCCAGCGATCCATTTATGGACTGGTGCAAGCCTCTCGGAGTTGGAATAAACGCTTTGATAGTGTGATCAAAGCATTTGGTTTTATACAGACTTTTGGAGAAGCCTGTATTTACAAGAAAGTGAGTGGGAGCTCGATAGCATTTCTGATATTATATGTGGATGACATATTACTGATTGGAAATGATATTGAATTTCTGGATAGCATAAAGGGATACTTGAATAAGAGTTTTTCAATGAAAGACCTCGGTGAAGCTGCATATATATTAGGCATTAAGATCTATAGAGATAGATCAAGGCGCTTAATTGGACTTTCACAAAGCACATACCTTGACAAAGTTTTGAAGAAGTTCAAAATGGATCAAGCAAAGAAAGGGTTCTTGCCTGTACTACAAGGTGTGAGATTGAGTAAGACTCAATGCCCGACCACTGCAGAAGATAGAGAGAAGATGAAAGATGTTCCCTATGCTTCAGCCATAGGCTCTATCATGTATGCAATGCTGTGTACCAGACCTGATGTGTCCCTGGCTATAAGTTTAGCAGGGAGGTACCAAAGTAATCCAGGAGTGGATCACTGGACAGCGGTCAAGAACATCCTGAAATACCTGAAAAGGACTAAGGATATGTTTCTCGTATATGGAGGTGACAAAGAGCTCATCGTAAATGGTTACGTTGATGCAAGCTTTGACACTGATCCGGACGATTCGAAATCGCAAACCGGATACGTATTTACATTGAACGGTGGAGCTGTCAGTTGGTGCAGTTCCAAGCAAAGTGTCGTGGCGGGATCTACGTGTGAAGCGGAATACATAGCTGCTTCGGAAGCAGCGAATGAAGGAGTCTGGATGAAGGAGTTCATAACCGATCTAGGTGTCATACCTAGTACATCGGGACCAATGAAAATCTTTTGTGATAATACTGGTGCAATTGCCTTAGCAAAGGAATCCAGATTTCACAAGAGAACCAAGCACATCAGAAGACGCTTCAATTCCATCCGGGATTTAGTCCAGGTGGGAGACATAGAAATTTGCAAGATACATACGGATCTGAATGTAGCAGATCCGTTGACTAAGCCTCTTCCACGAGCAAAACATGATCAGCACCAAGACTCCATGGGTGTAAGAATCATTACTATGTAATCTAGATTATTGACTCTAGTGCAAGTGGGAGACTGAAGGAAATATGCCCTAGAGGCAATAATAAAGTATTATATATTTCCTTATATCATGATAAATGTTTATTATTCATGCTAGAATTGTATTAACTGGAAACATAATACATGTGTGAATACATAGACAAACAAAGTGTCACTAGTATGCCTCTACTTGACTAGTTCGTTAATCAAAGATGGTTATGTTTCCTAGCCATAGACATGAGTTGTCATTTGATTAACGGGATCACCTCATTAGGAGAATGACGTGATTGACATGACCCATTACATTAGCTTAGCACCCGATCGTTTAGTATGTTGCTATTGCTTTCTTCATGACTTATACATGTTCCTATGACTATGAGATTATGCAACTCCCGTTTACCGGAGGAACACTTTGTGTGCTACCAAACGTCACAACGTAACTGGGTGATTATAAAGGTGCTCTACAGGTGTCTCCAAAGGTACTTGTTGGGTTGGCGTATTTCGAGATTAGGATTTGTCACTCCGATTGTCGGAGAGGTATCTCAGGGCCCACTCGGTAATGCACATCACTATAAGCCTTGCAAGCATTGTGACTAATGAGTTAGTTACGGGATGATGTATTACGGAACGAGTAAAGAGACTTGCCGGTAACGAGATTGAACTAGGTATCGAGATACCGACGATCGAATCTCGGGCAAGTAACATACCGATGACAAAGGGAACAACGTATGTTGTTATGCGGTCTGACCGATAAAGATCTTCGTAGAATATGTAGGAGCCAATATGGGCATCCAGGTCCCGCTATTGGTTATTGACCGGAGAGGTGTCTCGGTCATGTCTACATAGTTCTCGAACCCAAAGGGTCCGCACGCTTAAAGTTACGATGACAGTTTTATTATGAGTTTATATGATTTGATGTACCGAAGGTTGTTCGGAGTCCCGGATGTGATCACGGACATGACGAGGAGTCTCGAAATGGTCGAGACGTAAAGATTGATATATTGGACGACTATATTCGGACACCGGAAGTGTTCCGGAGAAGTTTCGGATTAAACCGGAGTGCCGGAGGGTTACCGGAACCCCCCGGGGAAGTATTGGGCCTTAGTGGGCCTTGAGGGGAGAGAGAGGGCAGCAGCCAGGAGGTGGTGCGCCCCCTCCCAGAGGAGTCCTAGTTGGACTAGGAGAGGGGGGGCGCAGCCCCCTTTCCCTCTCCCTCTCCCTCTCTTTCCTTCCCCCCTTCTTTTCCTAGTAGGACTAGGAAAGGGGAGTCCTACTCCTACTAGGAGGAGGACTCCCCCCTCTCCTTGGCGCGCCCCATAGGCAGCCGGCCTCCCCCTTGCTCCTTTATATACGGGGGCAGGGGGGCACCTAAGAACACACTTGATATACGATATTTTAGCCGTGTGCGGTGCCCCCCTCCACCAGATTACACCTCGATAATACCGTCGCGAAGCTTAGGCGAAGCCCTGCGTCGGTGGAACATCATCATCGTCACCACGCCGTCGTGCTGACGAAACTCTCCCTCAACACTCGGCTGGATCGGAGTTCGAGGGACGTCATCGAGCTGAACGTGTGTAGAACTTCGGAGGTGCCGTGCGTTCGGTACTTGATCGGTCGGATCGTGAAGACGTACGACTACATCAACCGCGTTGTAATAACGCTTCCGCTGTCGGTCTACGAGGGTACGTGGACAACACTCTCCCCTCTCGTTGCTATGCATCACCATGATCTTGCGTGTGCGTAGGAATTTTTTTGAAATTACTACGTTCCCCAACAGTCATATGATCGGTACATCCACTATCAAGGACCCATTCCTTTCCTCCAGCCATGTAGCCGCGAAGATTAGCCATAAGACCAAAGTGTCTCATTGCATCATCAAGGTCATTATCATCATCCTCAACATAGTATCCATGTTCAACATCATCTTGTAATTGATCATTTCCTAGAGAAGGTGATTCATTAGAAGTATGACCATAACAATGCTCATCTCTATGGATTCTAATGACTTCGGAAATGATATTGCTAATAATTCCAACATCTCCTTTGGCACGCATGAGATCACGAAGCTCAAACAGGCAATCATCAAACTTAGGATCACTAGTACTCATCCTATTCAAGGCAATAGACTTATGGAGAATCTCATCTAGATTTTTCAAGGAATAATTTGGGAATCGTTCCTCAAGAAATCTCCATATGGTGTTAGCACAATCAAGAGCAGGTAAGCTAGCAATCAAGTTTCTAGGCAAACCTCCAGTGATAAGATTGACAGTTCTAAGATTGCGAATCATGTCAAGACCTCATCAGGGTAGGGATGCAAAGGATCAACAGAGGTGCACAAGGGCTAGTAATGTACTTGTTCAAATGATATTCATTGAAAATCACAAGCATCTCATTTTTCCACTCATGAAAGTACTCTCCATCAAGTATAGGCACTCTACGTCTAAGACTCCCCAACGTAGACTCATCCATCTTCCTCCAAAGGTGTTTAAACCAAAGAAATGGAGACCAAAGCTCTGATACCAATTGAAAGGATCGAGAAGAGGTGTCTAGAGGGGGGTGAATAGACTCTTAGCAAGAAAAGTTGCAGTTTTTAATTTCTTCAAGTTGAAGGTGGAGTTTTAGCACAAGTTTAAACATTCACAATACATATCAAGCAAGCATGACAAGAGTATATGAGCAGCGGAAAGTAAAGCATGCAAGTTGCAAGAATGTAAAGGGATGGGATTGGAGTGTGCAAACGCAATTGGAGACACGGAGATTTTTGCGTGGTTCCGATAGGTGGTGCTATCGTACATCCACGTTGATGGAGACTTCAACCCACGAAGGGTAACGGTTGCGCGAGTCCACGGAGGGCTCCACCCATGAAGGGTCCACGAAGAAGCAACCTTGTCTATCCCACCATGGCCATCGCCCACGAAGGACTTGCCTCAGTAGGGTAGATCTTCACGAAGTAGGCGATCTCCTTGCCCGTACAAACTCCTTGGTTCAACTCCACAATCTTGGCGGAGGCTCCCAAGTGACACCTAACCAATCTAGGAGACACCACTCTCCAAAAGGTAATAGATGGTGTGTTGATGATGAACTCCATGCTCTTCTGCTTCAAATGATAGTCTCCCCAACACTCAACTCTCTCTCACAGATTTGGATTTGGTGGAAAGACGATTTGAGTGGAAAGCAAGTTGGAGAAGGCTAGAGATCAAGATTTATGTGGTTGGAATGGAATATCTTGATCTCAACACATGAGTAGGTGGTTCTCTCTTAGAAAATGTATGCTGGAAGTGTAGGCATGTTCTGATGGCTCTCCTTGCGAATGAAGAGTGGGTGGAGGGGTATATATAGCCTCCACACAAAATCTAACCGTTAAACACAAATCACCAAACTCGGTCGGACCGAATCAGAAAACTTGGTCGGACCGATTTAGTTCATAATGTGACCGTTAGGCATTTCGATGGGACCGATATGATCAACTCAGTGGGACCGATGTGCTAGGGTTAGGGTAAAACCTCATCTCGGTTTGACCGATTACACAAACTCGGTGGGACCGATTTTGGTAATAAGCTAACCAGAGAGTTGGTCAGGCAAACTCGGTGAGACCGATTACAAATCTCGGTAAGACCAAAATTATTGCAACAGGCAAAAGAGAGTTTGCAAGCCCATCTCGGTGAGACCGAGATCCCATCGGTGATACCGAAGTGACTAGGGTTTGTGGCAGTGGCTATGTCAAGTGAACTCGGTGGCGCCGGATAGAATGTTTCGGTGGGGCCGAGTTTGACTTTTGGTTTGGGACATATGTGGATATGAGAAAGTGGTTGAGGGTTTTGGAGCATCTCACTAAGCACTTTGAGCAAGCAAGCCATTAAGCAACACCTCATCCCCTTTTAATAGTATTGGCTTTCCTATGGACTCAATGTGATCTTGGATCACTAAAAGTAAAATGTAGAGTCTTGAGCTTTTGAGCTTGAGCCAATCCTTTGTCCATAGCACCTTGAAGGGGTTCCAAATCCTCTTGTCCATGCCACTCCATCTGTTGAACTTGTCTGAAATATTCTAGATAAAAACATTAGTCCAACAGGAGATATGTTGACATTAATTACCAAAACCACCCAGGGACCACTTGTGCTTTCACCCTATTTAACGTGAATGCAGCTGTCTCTAAAGTATAAGCCCAAAACGATAGTGGTAAATCGGTAAGAGACATCATAGATCGCACCATATCTAATAAAGTACGGTTACGATGTTCGGACACACCATTACGCTGTGGTGTTCCAGGTGGCATGAGTTGTGAAACTATTCCACATTGTTTCAAATGAAAACCAAACTCATAACTCAAATATTCACCTCCACGATCAGATCATAGAAACTTTATTTTCTTGTTACGATGATTTTCCACTTCACTTTGAAATTCTTTGAACTTTTCAAATGTTTCAGACTTATGTTTCTTTAAGAAGATATACCCATATCTGCTTAAATCATCTGTGAAGGTCAGAAAATAATGATGCCCGCCATGAGCCTCAACACTCATTGGACCGCATAAATCAGTATGTATTATTTCCAATAAGTTAGTTGCTCGCTCCATTGTTCCGAAGAACGGAGTCTTAGTCATCTTGCCCATGAGGCATGGTTCGCTAGCATCAAGTGATTCCAAAAGCCCATCAGCATGGAGTTTCTTCATGCGCTTTACACCAATATGACAGAAACGACACTGCCACAAATAAGTTGCACTATCATTACAAACTTAGCATATTTTGGCTTCAATATTATGAACATGTGTATCACTACGATCGAGATTCAACAAAAATAGACCACTCATCAAGGGTGCATGACCATAAAAGATATTACTCATATAAATAGAACAACCATTATTCTCTGATTTAAATGAACAACTGTCTCGCATCAAACAAGATCCAGATATAATGTTCATGCTCAATGTTGGCACTAAATAACAATTATTCAGGTCTAAAACTAATCCCGAAGGTAGATGTAGAGGTAGCGTGCCGACGGCGATCACATCGACCTTGGAACCATTTCCGACGCGCATCGTCACCTCGTCCTTAGCCAATCTTCGTTTAATCCGTAGCCCCTGTTTCGAGTTGCAAATATGAGCAACAAAACTAGTATCAAATACCCAGGCGCTATTACGAGCATTAGTAAGGTACACATCAATAACATGTATATCAAATATACCTTTCACTTCGCCATCCTTCTTTTCTGCCAAATGCTTGGGGCGGTTCCGCTTCCAGTGATCAGTCCCTTTGCAGTAGAAGCACTCAGTTTCAGGCTTAGGTCCAGACTTGGGCTTCTTCCCTTGAGCAGAAACTTGTTTGCTATTCTTCTTGAAGTTCCCCTTCTTCCCTTTGCCCTTTTTCTGGAAACTAGTTGTCTTGTTAACCATCAACACTTGATGCTCCTTCTTGATTTCTACCTCCGCAGCCTTAAGCATTGCGAAGAGCTCGGGAATTGTCTTCTCCATCCCTTGCATGTTATAGTTCATCACGAAGCCTTTATAGCTTGGTGGCAGTGATTGAAGAACTCTGTCAATGACACGATCATCAGGAAGATTAACTCCCAGCTGAGTCAAGTGGTTATGGTACCCAGACATTCTGAGTATGTGTTAATTGACATAACTGTTCTCCTCCATCTTGCAGCTACAGAACTTGTTGGAGACTTCATATCTCTCAACTCGGGCATTTGCTTGAAATATTAATTTCAACTCCTGGAACATCTCATATGCTCTGTGATGTTCAAAGCGTCTTTGAAGTCCTGATTCTAAGCCGTAAAGCATGGCACGTTGAACTATCGAGTAGTCATCAGCTTTAGTCTGCCAGACGTTCATAACATTCGGAGTTGCTCCTGCAGCGGGCCTTGCACCTAGAGGTGCTTCCAGGAAGTAATTATTCTGTGCAACAATGAGGATAATCCTCAAGTTACGGACCCAGTCCGTGTAGTTGCTACCATCATATTTCAACTTAGCTTTCTCTAGGAACGCATTAAAATTCAAGGGAACAGTAGCGCGGGCCATTGATCTACAACAACATAGATATGCAAAAACTATAAGGTACTAAGTTCATGATAAATTTAAGTTCAATTTAATCATATTACTTAAGAACTCCCACTTAGATAGACATCCCTCTAGTCATCTAAATTATCATGCGATCCATATCAACTAAACCATGTCCGATCATCACGTGAGGTGAAGTAGTTTTCAATGGTGAACATCTCTATGTTGATCATATCTACTATATGATTCATGTTCGACCATTCGGTATCAGTGTTTCGAGGCCTTATTTGCATATGCTAGGCTTGTCAAGTTTAACCCGAGTATTATGCACGTGCAAAACTGGCTTGCACCCGTTGTATGTGAATGTAGAGTTTATCACACCCGATCATCACGTGGTGTCTCGGCACGACGAACTGTAGCAACGGTGCATTCTCAGGGAGAACACTTATACCATGAAATTTAGTGAGGGATTATCTTATAATTCTACCGCTGTACTTAGCAAAATAAGATGCATAAAAGATAAACATCACATGCAATCAAAATATGTGACATGATATGGCCATCATCATCTTGTGCCTTTGATCTCCATCTCCAAAGCACCGTCATGATCTCCATCATCACCGGTTTGACACCTTGATCTCCATCGTAGCGTCGTTGTCGTCTCGCCAACTATTGCTTCTACAAGTATCGCTACCGCATAGTGATAAAGTAAAGCAATTACATGGCGATTGCATTTCATACAATAAAGCGACAACCATAAGGCTCCTGCCAGTTGCCGATAACTTCTACAAAACATGATTATCTCATACAATAACGTATATCACATCATGCCTTGACCATATCACATCACAACATGCCCTGCAAAAACAAGTTAGACGTCCTCTACTTTGTTGTTGCAAGTTTTACGTGGCTGCTACGGGCTTCTAGCGAGGACCGTTCTTACCTACACATCAAAACAACAATGATTTTTCGTCAAGTGTGCTGTTTTAACCTTCAACAAGGGCCGGCCGTAGTCAAACTCGATTCAACTAAAGTTGGAGAAACAGACACCCGCCAGCCACCTGTGTGCAAAGCACGTCGGTAGAACCGGTCTCATGAACGTGGTCATGTAATGTTGGTCCGGGCCGCTTCATCCAACAATACCGCCGAATCAAAGTAAGACGTTGGTGGTAAGCAGTATGACTATTATCGCTCACAACTCTTTGTGTTCTACTCGTGCATATCATCTACCCATAGACCTGGCTCGGATGCCACTGTTGGGGAACGTAGCATGCAATTTCAAAAAAATTCCTACGCCCACGCAAGATCTATCTAGGAGATGCATAGCAACGAGAGGGGGAGAGTGTTTCTACGTACCCTCATAGACCGAAAGCAGAAGCGTTAGGTTAACACGGTTGATGTAGTCGAACGTATTCACGATCAAACCGATCTATTGCCGAACGTACGGCACCTCCGAGTTCAGCACACGTTCAGCTCGATGACGTCCCTCGAACTCTTGATCTAGTAGAGGGTTGAGGGAGAGTTCCGTCAGCACGATGGCGTGGTGATGGTGTTGGTGAAGTGATCCGCAGAGGGCTTCGCCTAAGCACTACGACACTATGACTGGAGGAGTAAACTGAGGAGGGGGCACCGCACACGGCTAAAAGAACAATAGATGTGTCTTTGGGGTGCCCCCTACCCTCGTATATAAAGGAGGAGAGGGAAGGCCGGCCGGCCCTAGGGGGCGCGCCAAGTGGGGGGAGTCCCACTAGGACTCCTAGTCCTAGTCGGCTCCCCCATTACATCCAAAGGAGATGGGGAAAGGGGAAAGAGGGGGAGAGGGAGAAGGAAAGGGGGGCCACGGCCCCACCCCTTGTCCAATTCAGACTTGCCAGGGGGAGCGCCACCTCTTGTGGCCTGCCTCCCTCTCTCCACTATGGCCCATGAGGCCCATTAACTTTCCCGGGGGGTTCCGGTAACCTCCCGGTACTCCGAAAAATCGCCGAACCTCTTCGGAACCATTCCAGTGTCCGTACATAACCTTCCAATATATCAATCTTTACCTCTCGGCCATTTCGAGACTCCTCGTCATGTCCATGATCTCATGTAGGACTCTGAACAAACTTCGGTCACCAAAACACACAACACACAATACAAATCGTCATCGAACGTTAAGCATGTGGACCCTACGGGTTCGAGAACTATGTAGACATGACCGAGACACATCTCCGGTCAATAACCAATAGTGGAACCTGGATGCTCGTATTGGTTCCTACATATTCTACGAAGATCTTTATCGGTCAAACCGCATGACATCATACGTCATTCCCTTTGTCATCGGTATGTTACTTGCCCGAGATTTGATCGTCGGTATCATCATACCTAGTTCAATCTCGTTACCGGCAAGTCTCTTTACTCGTTCCGTAATGCATCATCCTGTAACTAACTCATTAGTCACGTTGCTTGCAAGGCTTATAGTGATGTGCATTACCGAGAGGGCCCAGAGATACCTCTCCGATACTCGGAGTGACAAATCCTAATTTCGATCTATGCCAACCCAACAAACACCTTCGGAGACACCTGTAGAGCATCTTTATAATCACCCAGTTACGTTGTGACGTTTGATAACACAAAAGGTGTTCCTTGATGTCTACTATGCAACTTTATTCTTGTAGACACGTGTTGGGCCTCCAAGCGCAGAGTTTTGTAGGACAATAGCAATTTTCCCTCAAGTGGATGACCTAAGGTTTATCAATCCGTGGGAGGCGTAGGATGACGATAGTCTCTCTCAAACGACCTTGCAACCAAATACAAGAAATCTCTTGTGTCCCCAACACACCCAATACAATGGCAAATTGTATAGGTGCACTAGTTCGGCGAAGAGATGGCGATAAATTGTAATATGGATGGTAGAAATATATTTTTATAATCTGAATAAATAAAAACAGCAAGGTAGCAAATAGTAAACGGGCACAAAAACGGTATTGCAATGCTTGGAAATGAGGCCTAGGGTCCATACTTTCGCTAGTGCAATCTCTCAAAAGTGCTAAAATAGTTGGATCATATGATTATCCCTCAAAGTGCAATAAAGAATCACTCCCGAGTTCCTATTAGTGGAGAACAAAAGATAGAAATTGTTTGTAGAGTACGAAACCACCTCAAAGCTATTCTTTTCGTTCGATCTATCCTAGAGTTCGTACTAAAATAACACAAGCTATTCTTTCCGATCGATCTAATCAAGAGTTCGTACTAAAATAACACCACAACAAATTCATATTCATAATACTCAATCCACACAAAGAACTACAAAGAGACCCCAAAGTTTATATCGGAGAAAAGATAATAAAAACATGCATCAACCTCTATGCATAGATTACCCCAATGTCACCTCGGGAATCCGCAAGTTGAGTGCCATAACATACATCAAGTGAATCAATATGATACCCCATTGTCACCTCAAGTATTCATACCGCAAGACATACATCATGTGTTCACATATCTGAATATTCAATCTGACAAGACAACACTTCAAAGGGTAAAGATTCAATTCAGCACAACAAGGGTATAGAGGGGAGAAACATCATATGATCCATCTATGTTAACAAAGCCCGTGATATAGGTCACGAGAGAGAGAGAGAGAGAGAGATTAAACACATAGCTACTAGTACAAACCCTCAGCCCCGAGGGTGGACTACTCCCTCTCATCGTGGTGGCCGCCGGGATGATGAAGATGGCCACCGGAGATGATTCCCCCCTCCGGCAGGGTGCCGGAACGGGGTCTAGATTGGTTTCGTGGATACAGAGACCTTGTGGTGGCGAAACTTCTGATCTAGGGTAACCCCAAAGGGTTTTGGAATATTTGTGAATTTATAGTGCAAAGAGGGGGTGCGGGAGGCCACCGAGGTGGGCACAACCCACCTTGGCACGCCTGGGGGCCCAGGCGTGCCCTGGTGGGTTGTGGCCCCCTAGGGGCACCCCCCAGGTGCTGCTCTGGTCCAATGGGTGTCTTCTAGTCCATAAAAAATCCACAAAAAGTTTCGCGGTGTTTGGACTCCGTTTGATATTGATTTCCTGCGATGTAAAAAACAAGCAAAAAATAGCAACTGACACTGGGCACTGGGTCAATAGGTTAGTCCCAAAAAATGATATAAAATTGCTATAAAATTATTGTAAAACATCCAAGAATGATAAAATAACAACATGAATACTTCATAAATTATAGATACGTTGGAGATGTATCAGCATTCCCAAGCTTAATTCCTACTCGTCCTCGAGTAGGTAAATGATAAAAGAAATAATTTATGAAGTGTGAATGCTAGCGAAGTGCATAAGTTTGATCAATGATAATTTCAATCACTTTTCCTAGCATCATAGCAGCAATTCTTTCTCATAAAACTTCTCATGTTATAGTGGCAACCAATTCACATGTTAAGGTTCAAACAATGAATTCTCTTGAAACCCAACAACCTATGTTCTCAGTCACCAAGCAATTGCAATTCAACTTATTCAACAAAGTTTAAGTATGAGCTCCACATACTCAACCATCATATAGTCTTCTATGATTGCTAACACTCACCGCATACACATGAGCAAAATGTTTCAACCGGACACATAGAAAGATAGGGGCTTATTGTTTTGCCTCCCAACGTATTCACCTCAAGGGTGATGTCAACAATAATAACTCATACTATCTATATTCAACTGGACATATATGCCTAGATCTTTCCTCACCACATGATGCTTGCCAAAGGAGAAAAATAAAAAGGGATAGAAGGAAAACTTTGACTCTTTGCATAAAAGTAAATACATAAAAGTAAATGATAGGCCCTTCGCAGAGGGAAGCAGAGGTTGCCATGCGCTTATTTGTTTGTATGCTCAACCCCTTAGTGCAAAAGAACGTCACGTTATATTGCCCCTTATGATGGCAACCTTTATTATGAAGTCTGTCGCTTTTATTCTTTGCCATCACAAGCTCGTGCAACGCTCAATTTTCTCTTACACTAAATGATCTCACACTTTTAGAAGCAGTTTTTATTGCCATTTTGCACGGATGACAACTTACATGAGGGATCTTGCTCAATCCCTAGGTAGGTATTGTGGACACTTGAAAGTAAGATTTGGGATTAAGGGTTTTTGGATATACAAGTAGTATCTCTACTTAGTGCGGAATTTTTTGCTAGCAAACATAGGGGGCAAGCACCACATGTTAAAGGATCTATGACAATATGACTTCTATGTTAATATAAACAAACATAAACCATTAAGTTGTCTTCCTTGCCCAACGTCAACAATTTTGGCATATAATATTTTGATGAGGGCTCACAATCACAAAAGATTTCTAGGATAGTATATTTATATGTGAATCTTCTCTTCCCTTATTAATTCTTTCATGAGTTGCATCATTAACTAATGCTATGTTTGTCAATCTCTAATAAACTTTTCTACTTATACTTTTCCTTATGTGGTGCCATCACCTACCATAGGATTAGTATATGATCTTCTTGATTTATTTCCTTTCTTTTATTTATTTACTTTCTCTTTTTTCTTCCTTATTTCTTTTCTTTATTTGCAACATGAAAGTAAAGAAAGCAGAAACTCAAACTAAACTTTATTATATAACTTGCACACGATTACAAGGATAGATCACTAAGCAAACTCTCAAATAAGAAAGGATCGAACTAAACTTTTATTCATCTAAAGAAAAAGATCGAACTAAAATAAGTAAAGGTAAAAAGATAGTGGGATGATACGATACCGGGGCACCTCCTCCAAGCTTGGCAGAAGCCAAGGGGAGTGCCCATACCCGATACTCAATTCTCTTTTGGTGATGAAGAAGATGGTGGTGGTGATGAAGAAGAGATCTTGTTCTCCGATTTCCATGGCAGTGGTCCACCATCATAAGAGGAGGAGTGAGTCTCACGGGTCCTGCAACTAGCAGCCAAACTCATACCTTTAAACCTCACTTCATATTCAAAGACTTGGCTTTGGAGATCATAGATCTAGCTTTGGAGAAAGTTGATTTGCTCGTTGAGGGTGAAGATGATGTCCTTCAAGGGCTTGCCATCCACCTTGAGATCACGGGATAGGTCCGTGATCATAAGGTGATTGGCGTTAAGTCCACGCTCCACCATCCCCTTGCACCGGAAGACGTCCTGCTCCATGGCTTAAAGTTTGGCCTCCATGTTTCCCGTCCCCTTGGGACATGGCACATCGCGTACATGAAGCACCCGCTCATGCATCTGGATGACCTGAGGGTGCTACACCACCTCCCGAAGGTATGGGTTGATGACGTTCTTGAAGAACTTGTCCTTGGAGGAGCTTGAAGCAGCCATGGTAGATGGGATCTGACAGAAAACAACAAGGAAAAGAAAACACAGGATTTCTCCGCGATATGGTGATCAACAGGTTCGGGAAGTATATATAGATTTTTTATCTTGGGGGACAAGCATATGGTAGAAAAAGGAGTCTGGAAGGTGTCCCAGGCCTAGCGCGCCCAGGTGGGTTGTGCCCACCAGGGTACGCTTCCTGGGAGTTTCTTTATTTCCTAAATTTTTAAATATTCCAAAACTGATAAAAAATATTTTTGCAGATTTTTCGGAGTCCGTTTACTTACAGTATCACGTACCTCCATATTTTCACAATTGTGGGGTGTTCCAGAAGGACTCTTTTCTGTGTTCTTCCGGTGTCAAAGTTTGGATAATATTACTTTCAACATTAATGGGCGTACCTGAGATATAATGTTTTATTCGTTGTCCATTGACAACCTTCGGGTTAGTACCTTCAGAATTATTTATTTTGATGGCTCCAGATCGATAAACCTCCTCGATAACATAGGGGCCTTCCCATTTTGAGAGGAGTTTTCCTGCAAAGAATCTAAAACGAGAGTTGTACAAAAGAACATGTTCTCCAACTTCAAACTCACGCTTTTGGATTCTTTTGTCATGCCATCTTTTAACTTTTTCTTTGAATAATTTTGCATTTTCATAAGCTTGGGTTCTCTATTCATCTAATGAGCTAATATCAAATAACCTCTTTTCACCAGCAAGCTTGAAGTCATAGTTGAGCTCTTTGATGGCCCAATATGCTTTATGTTCTAACTCAAGAGGCAAATGACAAGCGTTTCCATAAACCATTTTATAAGGAGACATACCCATAGGATTTTTATATGCTGTTCTATAAGCCAAAAGTGCATCATCTAATTTCTTAGACCAATTCTTCCTGGACCTATTGACAGTCTTTTGCAAAATTAATTTTATTTCTCTATTGCTAAGTTCAACTTCACCACTAGATTTGGATGATAAGGTGATGCAATTCTATGGTTAACATCATACTTGGCAAGCATTTTACGGAAAGCACCATGAATAAAGTGTGAACCACCATCAGTCATTAAATATCTAGGGACTCCAAACCTTGGGAAAATAACTTCCTTAAGCATTTTAATAGAGGTGTTGTGATCAGCACTACTGGTTGGAATAGCTTCTACCCATTTAGTAACATAATCAACAACAACCAAAATATGTGTATACCCATTAGAGGAAGGAAAAGGACCCATGTAATCAAATCCCCAAACATCAAATGGTTCAACAGCAAGTGAATAATTCATAGGCATTTCTTGACGCTTACCGATATTACCTATTCTTTGACATTCATCACAAGATAAGACGAACTTACGGGCATCCTTGAAGAGAGTAGGCCAATAAAATCCAGACTGCAATACCTTGTGAGCAGTTCTATCTCCAGCATGATGCCTTCCATAAGATTCGGAGTGACATTTCCGTAGGATTTGTCCCTGTTCATGCTCGGTTACACAACGTCTAATAATACCATCTACTCCTTCTTTATAAAGATGTGGGTCATCCCAAAAGTAATGTCTTAAATCATAGAAGAATTTTTTCTTTTCTTGGTATGTAAAGCTAGGTGGTAAGTATTTAGCAACAATGTAATTAGCATAATCAGCATACCAAGGAGTACTGTGAGCAACATTTATTGCAGCTAACTTCTCATCAAGAAAACTATCATCAATAAGTAGTGGGTCATCAGGCACATTTTCAAGCCTAGATAAATTATCAGCTACGGGGTTCTCAGATCCTTTTCTATCAATGATATGAAAATCAAATTCTTGTAACAAGAGAACCCATTGAATAAGTCTAGGTTTAGCATCTTTCTTTTCCATAAGATATTTAATAGCAGCATGGTCTGTGTGAACAATTACTTTGGAATCAACAATATAAGGTCTAAATTTATCACAAGCAAAGACCACTGCTAAGAATTCTTTCTAAGTAGTAGCATAATTTCTTTGAGCACTGTCTAGAGTTTTACTTGCATAATGAATTACATTAAGTTTCTTATCAACTCTTTGCCCTAGAACAGCACCAACAGCATAATCACTAGCATCACACATAATTTCAAAAGTCAAGTTCCAATCAGGTGGTTGAACAATAGGTGCAGAAATTAAGGCTTTCTTGAGTGTTTCAAAGGCTTCTAAACAATCATCATCGAAAACAAAAGGAATATCCTTTTGCAAAAGACTAGTAAGAGGCCTAGAAATTTTAGAAAAGTCTTTGATAAATCTCCTATAGAAACCAGCATGACCTAAGAAACTACGAATACCTTTTATATCTTTAGGACATGTCATTTTCTCAATTGCAACAACCTTAGCTTTGTCCACTTCAATACCTCTTTCAGAAATTTTATGACCCAAGACAATGCCTTAATTAACCATAAAGTGGCACTTCTCCCAATTCAAGACAAGATTTGTTTGTTCACATCTCTGCAAAACTCGATCAAGATTGCTTACACAATCATCAAAAGACTTCCCATAAATAGAGAAATCGTCCATGAAAACCTCAAAAATCTTTCCACAAAAGTCAGAGAATATAGCAGTCATACATCTTTGAAAGGTAGCTAGTGCATTACATAAACCGAAAGGCATACATATATAAGCATAGGTTCCTAAGGGACAAGTAAAAGTGATGTTTTCTTGATCAAGTTGAGAAACAGGTATTTGTGAAAAACCATAATATCCATCAAGGAAGCAAAACTGTGTGTGCTTAGATAATCTTTCGAGCATTTGATCAATAAAAGGTAGAGGGTAATGATCTTTTCTAGTTGCTTTGTTTAATTTTCTAAAATCAATTACCATTCTATAGCCTGTAACAATGCTTTGTGGAATAAGTTCATTCTTATCATTAGGAACAACAGTTATACCTCCTTTCTTAGGGACACATGAACAGGACTCACCCATCTACTATCAGCTATATGATAGATTATACCTGCTTCCAGAAGTTTTAATATTTCCGTTCTTACCACCTCTTTCATCTTCGGATTTAACCGACGTTGGTGATCAACAACGGGTTTAGCATCAGGTTCCGTATTAATTTTGTGCTGACATAGAGTGGGACTAATGCCCTTTAAATCATCAAGAGTATATCCAATGGCAGCTCAGTGCTTCCTTAGAACTTTCAATAATCTTTCTTCTTCATGTTCTGAAAGGTTAGCACTAATAATAACAGGATATATCTTCTTTTCATCAAGATAAGCATATTTCAAAGTGTCTGGCAATTGTTTTAATTCAAACACAGGATCACCTTTAGGTGGAGGTGGACCTCCTAGAGTTTCAATAGGCAAATTGTGTTTAAGCAGAGGACGTTGTTCAAAGAAAATCTTATCTATTTCATTTCTTTCATGCATATGAAAATCATTTAAGGATCAGTAGGTGGTATAGCAATAGAAGCAAGACCAATTAATTCATCATTACTAGGCAACAAAAAATTCATGAAGCTTTCTACTAAACTTGGAAAAATTAAACTCATGAGACTCATCACCAAACCTAACACCGCCAGTTTTTTTCTCACAGTCTATTCTAGCATTAACGGTGTTCAAGAAAGGTCTACCAAAGATAATGGGAAAATCGGTAGGGTATTTTATTTTCGCACACAAGACTTCAACATCTCTAACAATCCAATTGGTGATATAGTATCTCTATTAACAAGTTTAATAGTAACATCTATGTCTTCTATCTCTGCGGGTGCTATGTCATTCATAATTTCTTGATATAAGGTGTAAGGAATAGCACTCAAACTAGCACCTATGTCACATAAACCATGATAACAGTGATCTCCTATTTTAACTTAGATAACGGGCATGCCAACAACAGGTCTATGTTTATCTTTTTTATCAGGTTTGGCAATTCTAGCAGCTTCTTCGCAGAAGTAAATAACATGCCCATCCATATCTTCTTTCAAAAGATCTTTAACCATAGCAATACTAGGTTCTACTTTGATTTGTTCATCAGATTTAGGTGTTATAATATAGCTTTTGTTAACCACAGTTGAAACTTTAGCACGTTCCTTTATCCTAACAGGGAAAGGTGGTTTCTCAATATAAGCAGAAGGAACAACTGGATCAACATTGTAAAGTATAGTTTCTTCTTTAACTGGTACCAGTTCTTTAGTTTGTTCTTTAATAGGTGGGTGATATTTAAACCACTTCTCTTTAGGTAGATCAACATGAGTAGCAAATGATTCACAAAAGGAGGCTACTATCTCAGAGTCAAGTCCATATTTAGTGCTAAACTTTTGAAAAGCATCGGTATCCATAAAAGATTTAACACAATCATACTTAAGCTTAATACCTGACTCTTTACCTTCGTCAAGTTCCCAATCTTCAGAGTTGCGTTTAATTCTTTCCAAAAGATCCTACCGGAATTCAATAATCTTCTTCATAAAAGAACCAGCACAGGAACTATCAAGCATGGTTTGATCATTACGAGAAAGCCGGGCATAAAAGTTCTGGATAATAATTTCTCTTGAGAGCTCATGATTGGGGCATGAACATAACATTGACTTAAGGCTTCCCCAAGCTAGAGCGATACTTTCTCCTTCACGAGGCCAAAAATTATATATATAATTCCTATCACGATGAACTAGATGCATAGGATAAATTTTTTGATGGAACTCTAATTTCAAACGATTCCAACTCCAAGATCCAATATCATCGCATAGCCTATACCATGCCAATGCTTTCCCTTCAAAGATAAAGGGAAAACCTTTTTCATAACTTCATCCCTGGGTAAACCTGCAAGCTTTAACAATCCACAAATTTGTTCTACATATATCAAGTGCATATCAGGATGTTCGGTTCCATCTCCTGCATAAGGATTAGCTAGCAGTTGTTCTATCATACCCGAAGGAATTTCATATTCAATATTTTCAGTAGGTGCAGTAGATTGACGGGTAGCTAATTGTGGTTCCGGTCGAGGTGAAGATACCCCGAACAAACCCCTCAAAGGATTGTTTTCCATAGTAACAAGTGACAATAAATTTCAGCACACTATATAAATGTTTCCTTACCAAATTCCACTTACCAAAGGCGCTTCACTCCCCGGCAATGGCGCCAGCAAATAGCCTTGATGACCCACAAGTATAGGCGATCAATTGTAGCTCTTTTCGATAAGTAAGAGTGTCGAACCCAACGAGGAGCAAAAGGAAATGACAAGTAGTTTTCAGTAAGGTAATGTCTGCAAGTGCTGAAATTGTAAGTAGCAGAGTAGTTTGATAGCAAGGTAATTTGTAACGAGCAAGTAACGATAGTAGTAACAAAAGTGCAGCAAGGTAGCCCAATCCTTTTGAGGCAAAGGACAGGTCAAAACGGTCTCTTATGATAAGCAAAGCGTTCCTGAGGGTACACGGGATTTTCATCTAGTCACTTTCATCATGTTGGTTTAATTCGTGTTCGGTACTTTGATAATTTGATATGTGGGTGGACCGGTGCTTAGGTGCTATTCTTACTTTAACAAACCTCCTACTTATGATTAACCCTCCTGCAAGCATCCGCAACTACGAGAAAAGAATTAAGAATAAATACTAACCATAGCATTAAACTTTTGGGTCCAATTGGTCCCTTACGGAATATCGCATAAACTGGGGTTTAAGCTTCTGTCACTCTCGCAACCCATCATCTAATTTCTACTCCACAATGCATTCCCTTAGGCCCAAATATGATGAAGTGTCATGTAGTCGACATTCACATGACACCATTAAGGGAATCACAACATACATACTATCAAAATATCGAACACATATCAAGTTCATATGATTACTTGCAACATGATTTCTCCCGTGACCTCAAGAAAAAAAGTAACTACTCACAAATGATAATCATGCTCATGACCAGAGGGGTATTAAAGCATAATGGATCTGAACATATAATCTTCCACCAAATAAACCATATAGTAATCAACTACAAGATGTAATCAACACTACTAGTCACCCACAAGTACCAATCTATAGTTCCGGTAACAAGATTGAACACAAGGGATGAACTAGGGTTTGAGATGAGATGGTGCTGTTGAAGATGTTGATGGAGATTGCCCTCCCCAAGATGGGAGAGTTGTTGGTGATGATGATGACGATGATTTAACCCTCCGGGAGGGAAGTTCCCCCGCGGAATCGCTCCGTCGGAGGGCCAAAGTGCTCCTGCCCAAGTTCCGCCTCGAGACGGTGGCACTCCGTCCCAAAAGTATATTTTTTGTCCTCGAACTCTGGCGGTAGTATAGAAATCGTCCCTCAACTCCGAAACCAGTAAAACCCAGTCGCTGAACTATTTAAACCGGATACTTTTCGTCCCTCGCTGCACTTTAAGTGGTTTTGGTATGACGTGGACCCGGTTTTGACTAAAATTGTACACGTGGCTGGTTTTGACCGCCATGTCACTTAAGTGACCCCGGCTCTCTCTCTCCCGTGCATTCTTTCGATCCCTTCTCACCCAGGAACCCTAAACCTAGCAGCGGCGGCGGCGGCGACTCGCTCATGGGCTGCGGTGTCGGCAGCGGCGGTAGTGGCGGCGGCCGGCGGTGAGGTCGCACTTCGGCGGCGGGGCGGCATGGCCTGCGAGGCGCCGCGGTTGCTGGCTGGGCAGGGGAGCGGCGGCAACGGTGATTTAGGCGGCGGCGACGGCTTTGACCCACGACAAGGAGCTCGATTTCCAGAGGTAATTTGTGCCTGCACTCATTCCAATCTTACATTCAGGAGCAAAGGGCACACCTCACGTTATGCTTCTCTGTTGTATGAACATAGGCCACTCAAATGGATCCAGGAGACGTGCTGTTCATCAGATTTCATTTTGAAGGCCAGTTTTTGAATGATGGGAAATCACTTGATATAGTGGGGGAAAAGTGGCCATGTCATTTGTTTATCGCAAGAACTTCTTTTTTTATCTGGTTCAGAGTTTTGGTACGCACTACCAAACAAAGGATGACAAGATGTTTCATTGGTTATATCCTGGAAAAGAGATGGTTTGCGGTCTGAAAATGGTTGCTTTAGACACCGATTGCAAGCAGATTAGAGATTGTGTTGCTGTTGGAAGTATAGCTGAAATATATGTGGAGCTATATCCAAATTCTGAAAACGACAAACACGACAGGGATCCAGGCAGAGATGTTGAGCTTCTGATGGGTCCGAATGCTAATAGTAAATCAGAGGGAGCTGCAGATCATTTTGTTGCATTGGCTACTTGTCCACATATGGACAATGATTGTGTTGCAATCAGTAACTCAAAAGAGCCTGAAGAAGAAAATTCAGATGCTGAAAATGACAATTCAGATGCTGAAAATGACAATTCGGATGCTGCAAATGAAAATTCAGAGGAAGATGAAGACGAGGATAGCGGCGAGAGTGATTACTGCCCTAATGATGACATCATTTCCGATGAAGATGAAGAGGCTGTCGAGATCAACAAGAAATATAAGGAGTATAAGGCAAAGATGAAGGCTGGACAACTAGAGCACCGTGATGATGCTATGCTAGATAGTGGGCCTGCAATAGGGTCATCAAATAAGGTGGGGGAAGAAAATGATGGAAATGGTACTGCATATGAAGATAGCTCTGATTTGTATGATTCTTTCGATGAGATTGGCAGTGATGGTGAAGTAAAGACATTCAGGTTTAGATATAGATGGTTCAAGGACAAAGGGGAGGTACCAGAGTTTACTCTTGGTATGAAGTTTGATGGCAATGAAGAATTTAGGCAAGCAATTATCAGATATGGTCTGCATCACAAGAAGCTTATCAGATTTCCAAAAAATGACAAGGCAATAGTTAGGGCAAAGTGTGATTGGCCAACATGTCCTTGGGTATGTCTTTTGAGTAAAACCTCTAGATCATGTAGTTGGCAGATCAGCTCTTTTCATGATGTTCATTTATGCCCAAAAAGGAAGGACAATAAGTTAGTTAATTCCACAAGAATTGCTCCCAAGTATGACAAGCTAATTAGATCTAATCCAATGTGGAAGATTTCAAGCTTGAAACAACACATTCAAGAAGATATGTTTGCCAATGTGACTACTGCTCAGGTGAAGAGAGCTAAGAAGATTGTGATGAAAAGGTGGCTGGATGCAAGGAAAGGTCAATATAGCAGAATATTTGACTATCAGTTGGAGTTGTTAAGGAGTAACCCAGGTAGCACAGTAGTGGTTAAATTAGAACCAAAGCAAGTGAAGCCTATCTTCCAAAGGATATATATCTGCTTGGAGGCATGCAAAAAGGGGTTCATCGTTGGCTGTAGGAAGGTTATTGGACTTGATGGGTGCTTTCTCAAGGGAGAAACCAATGGAGAGATTTTATGTGCCGTAGGGAGGGATGCCAACAACCAGATGTACCCTTTGGCATGGGCAGTAGTTGAACAAGAGAACAATGATAATTGGGACTGGTTTTGTTCTTTGCTTTTCAGAGATGTGAATGTGCTAGATGGTGATGGTTGGGTGATTATATTAGATCAACAAAAGGTAATTGTTGTATACTGGATGTCATAACTTGCCTGCTTTTGCACTCTATTCCATGTCATAAGTTGTCTATCACCATTATAGGGTATCATCACCGCTGTTTCAAATTGGGCACCGAGGGCTGAACATAGGAATTGTGCCAGGGATATTTATGCCAACTAGAGGATGAAGTTCAAGAATAAGGAATGGAAGAAACCATTCTGGGCTTGTGCAAAGGCTGCAAGTGTAAGCTTTTTCAACTATTGCAGAGCCAAGCTTGCTCAACTTACAGTCCTTGGATCTAGAGCAATGCTAAAATTGATCCAAAGCATTGGTGTAGAGCATGGTTCAACTTAGGCAGCAATTGTGACTCTGTCGACAATAATATGTGCGAAAGTTTTAACAAATGGATAGTAGAAGCTAGGTTTCTCCCAATTCTTTTCATGCTAGAGACAATTAGGAGAATGGTGATGGTTAGAATACAAGAGAACAGAGACAAATGTGAGAAATGGGATGATCCTATATGTCCCAACATAAACAAGAAATTAAGCAAGGCCATCGATGTATCTGGGATATGTCATGCAGTTAGCAATGGAAATAACTGTTTTGAGGTGCAACATGGATCTCAAAGGTTTACAGTTGATCTCAACCAGATGACCTGTAGATGTAGGTATTGGCAGTTATCTGGTATAGTTTGTGCTCATGTCGTCTCTGCAATCCATCAACACACCAATCAGTTACATGGTTATGTGGCTAGTTGCTACTCAGTGGAAGCATTCAAGAGAACCTATGCACATTGCCTGCAACCAGTTGAAGGACCCCAAGGTTGGCCCGAATCTGACAAGCGTAAACCACTAGCTCCTAGATATGTTAAGATGCCAGGAAGACCTCGGAAAGAGAGAAAAAGAGAGGGTACTGAAAAACCAAAAGCTACCAAAGTTTCGAGGGTTGGAACTTTGATTAGATGCAGGAAATGCAAGTGTATTGGTCACAATAAAACTGCATGTCCAGGAAATGCTTCTTCAACTTCAAATGGACCAGCTACAACTGGACAAAATGCAGCTTCAACTTCAAATGCTAGATCATTTACCAAGTCCAGAAGCAATGCAAAAGCCTCCAAGATGTCTACTTCCAAGGTACAATAGACTTGCTGATGTTAAATCTTTCTTCCCTTGTAAATGAATTTCTTGCTCTTGTTAAATCTTGTAAATGAATTTCTTGCTGATGTTAATTCTTTCTTCCCTTGTCAGGAAAATGTGAAAACAGCCCAACAAAGCACCAGCCGAAAAAGAGCTGCTACAACTGATGAGAACCCTGGTCCTATGCAGAAGAGGGCATATAAATCCCTAGGACTACCTAAGCACAAGATGAAGGCTTCCTCCAATATTGTTGTAAAAAATGTGACAGTAAATGTGCAGTCTAGTTCATCATTTACAGTCAATGTTACATCTGGTGCTGCAAGTTCTCAAGTTGGAGGAAATAAAAGAGCAAAGAAAGTCCCAGCGAAACTACTGGACTAGTGTACTAGTACTCATGTTTGTGGTTATCCCTTGTGGTTATGTCAGAATTCATGTTTGTGGTTGCTTGTAAGACTAATCTGTACTATTTCTCATTTACTTTGTCAGACTTTGAGAATTCACTTGTGGTTTGCTTGTAAAACTATTCAGTATTATGCTTGTGGTTATGTCAGACTTTGAGAATTCCCTTGTGGTTTGCTTGCAAGAACAATCTTCTATGAACTAGTGAACAATCTGCTATCCCAAACCATCTAAGCTAGCATACAATTTGCTGTGACCAAACTGGACAAGTACTCTGCCCAATTTTTCATAAATAACATATGTCAGATTACATAGCACATTCAGTTCTCATCTATTTGCCATAGCAAATTGCCTACAATTACTACATGAAATGATATAGAAGAAGGGTGATAAAACACATCAGTACATGTAATTCAGTTGTCTTGTGCAACAGCAGCTCATCCTTCTTTCAGCACATAGCACTTGTCCAGAATGGGGGAGAAGCGACCGAGAGGGATCGATGGTGAAGAACGAGACCCACGGGAGCGGCTTGAACTATGCGAGGTTGCCATCTGCTTGCCCAGCCAAGGGATTCAATGGGCGACCCCCCGCCTGAATCGCCGCTCCCGCCTCAGTCGCCGCGGCCGCCTGAATAGCCGTTGCTGCCGCTCCCCTGTCCAGCCAGCCAGCAACAGCCGCGCCTCATAGGCCGCCTGCCACCTCACCGCCGGCCGCCACCACTGCCGCCGCCGACGCCGCCACAGCCCATGAGCGAGTCGCCGCCACCGCTGCTAGGTTTAGGGTGCGTGGGTGAGAGGGGATCGAGAGAATGCCATGGGAGAGAGACAGAGCCGGGGGTCACTTAAGTGACATGGCAGTCAAAACGAGGCCACGTGTACAGTTTTAGTCAAAACCGGGTCCACGTCATACCAAAACCACTTAAAGTGCAGCGAGGGACGAAAAGTATCCGGTTTAAATAGTTGAGGGACTGAGTTTTATTGGTTTCGGAGTTGAGGGACGATATCTATACTACCGCCAAAGTTCGAGGACGAAAAATATACTTATCCCTTTTTTCTAGGTCAAAATGACCTATATACCACAAGATGAGCACCAGAGGTGGGCCTGGGTGAGCACAACCCACCAGGGCGCGCCTGGGCTCCCTGGCGCTCCCAGGTGGGTTGTGCCCACCTGGTGGGCCCTCTCTGGTAGTTATTTGCTCCAATATTCCTCAAATATTCCATAAAAAATCTCCGTGAAGTTTTAGCTTTCTTGGAGTTGTGCAGAATAGGTAGCCCGACGTAGCTTTTCCAGGTCCAGATTTCCAGCTGCCAGAATTCTCCCTCTTTGTGTATACCTTGCATATTATGAGAGAAAAGGCATTAGAATTACTCCAAAAAGCATTATTATGGATAAAAATGTTACAAATAACAGTAAGAAAACATGATGGAAAATGGATGTATCATTCCTACATATTCTACGAACATCTTTATCGGTCAAACCGCAATGACAACATACGTCATTCCCTTTGTCATCGGTATGTTACTTGCCCGAGATTCGATCGTCGGTATCTTCATACCTAGTTCAATCTCGTTACCGGCAAGTCTCTTTACTCGTTCTGTAATGCATCATCCCGTAACTAACTCATTAGTCCCATTGCTTGCAAAGCTTATCATGATGTGCATTACCGAGAGGGCCCAGAGATACCTCTCCGATACTCGGAGTGACAAATCATAATCTCGATCTATGCCAACCCAACAAACACCTTCGGAGACACCTGTAGAGCATCTTTATAATCACCTAGTTACGTTGTGACGTTTGATAGCACACAAGGTGTTCCTCCGGTATTCGGGAGTTGCATAATCTCATAGTCAAAGGAATATGTATAAGTCATGAAGAAAGCAATAGCAATAAAACTTAACGATCATTATGCTAAGCTAACGGATGGGTCTTGTCCATCGCATCATTCTCCCAATGATGTGATCCCGTTCATCAAATGACAACACATGTCTATGGTTAGGAAACTTAACCATCTTTGATTAACGAGCTAGTCTTAGTAGAGGCATACTAGGGACACTGTGTTTTGTCTATGTATCCACACATGTATCAAGTTTCCGGTTAATACAATTCTAGCATGAATAATAAATATTTATCATGATATAAGGAAATATAAATAACAACTTTATTGCCTCTAGGGCATATTTCCTTCACGTTCTTCTAACATCATACCCTCAATGTTATTTTAGGACAACTGTTACACTTAACGATATCCTAAATCTGAAAAACGTGATCACCAACAACAGTTGAGCTAGTCTCAGAGGCGAGACTAGGAATCATATTTTACCGTCCATCATTCCACACGTGCATATGAGTTTTCAGCTGAATCACATATTCCAGGACCATAGTAGTTATAGCATAGAATATAAAATCTTAATTATGAACATGAAAATATAATAATATAATATTACTGCCTCTAGGGCATAGTTCCAATAGTTTTATGATGAAATTTGGCAAGCATCGAGAAAATTTGTCAATGTTTGCTAAAAATATCCGTTTTTTCATTTTTTTGGAATTTACTGTTCACCCGAGTTCATTTGAGCCCGGGCTGAGAAACATCACGTCCGTGAGTCTAGCGCTCATCTAGATGAGTCTTAACCAAGTCACATCTAACTCCTACACCACTTGATTTTCTTGAAGATTCATGCAGGTTTATTATTATTTCTCATCTAGATGAGGTTTAGCAAACATGTTCTATAAAACCCACCCATTTTTTAAAATCTACCAATATAGATTTTGCCCACTGCTACTTCTTGAGCTTGCATTGGTTTTTTCCTTGAAGAGGAAAGGGTGATGCAACAAAGTAGAGATAAGTATTTCCCTTAGTTAAGAACCAAGGTATCAATCCAGTAGGAGGTACAAGCAAGTCTCCAATAGATGCACCTGCACAAACTAACAAATTCTTGCACCCAATGCGATAAATGGGTTGTCAATCCCTTCACGGTTACTTGCAAGGATGAGATCTAATAGAGATAGATATAAAAATAAGTAAAAGGCAAAATAAAGTAAATATAAATAAATTGCAGCAAGGTATTTTTGGGTTTTTGGTTATATATATATGAAAATATATGATGATAAATAGACCCGGGGGCCATAGGTTTCACTAGAGGCTTCTCTCTTGAAGAAAGCATACGGTGGGTAAACAAATTACTGTTGAGCAATTGATAGAAAAGCGCAAAGTTATGACGATATCTAAGGCAATGACCATGAATATAGGCATCACGTTCGTGAAAAATAGACTGACTCCTGCATGCATCTACTACTATTACTCCACACATCAACCGTTATCCAGCATGCATCTAGAGTATTAAGTTCATAAGAATGGAGTAACGCCTTAAGCAAGATGACATGATGTAGAGGGATAGATCCAATCAATATGGTAAAACCGCCATCTTTTTATCCTTAATGGCAATAATACAATACATGCCTCGCTACCCCTACTGTCACTGGTTGAGGACACCGCAAGATTGAACCCATCACAAAGCACCTCTCCCATTGCAAGAAAACCCAATCTAGTTGGCCAAACCAAATCGATAGATCGGGCAGAAATACAAAGCTATTTTAATCATGCATAAAACAGTTCAGGAAAGACTCAAATAATTTTCATAGATAATTTGGTCATAAATCCACAATTCATCGGATCTCAACAAACGCACCGCAAAATAAGATTACATCGAATAGATCTCCAAGAACATCGAGGAGAACATTGTATTAAAGATCAAAGAGAGAGAAGAAGTCATCTAGCTACTAGGTATGGACACTTAGGTCCGTGGTAAACTACTCACACATCATCGGAAGGACAGCAAGGTTGGTGTAGAGGCCCTCCGTGATCGAATCCCCCTCCGGCAGAGTGCCGAAAAAGGCCCCAAGATGGGATCTCACGAGAACAGAAGTTTGCGGCGGCGGAAAAGTATTTTTGGTGTGCCCCTTGACGTAAGGGGAATATTTGGCTATTTATATAGCCGGAGATAGGGTTAGAAGGTCTGCGATGGGCCCACAAGCCTAGGGGCGCGCCCCTAGGGCTTGTGGCCTCCTCGTGGGTCTTATGGCCTCCTCCCGAAGCTTCCTAGGTGTCTTGTTGTCGAAGAAAAATCGTCAAAAAGTTTCGTTCCATTTGGACTCCATTTGGTATTCATTTTCTGCGAAAGACAAAAACAAGGAAAAAACAGCAACTGGCACTGGGCACTAGGTTAATAGGTTAGTCCAAAAAATGATATAAAATAGCATATTAATGCATACAAAACATCGAAAATAGATAATATAATAGCATGGAACAATCAAAAATTACAAATACGTTGGAGACGTATCATTTCTCTATTATAACATTTTCACAGATCTCCCCTTAAGCATCCCTTCCTTTCTATAAATATATAAAAAGTATATATTATCAACCATGATTTTTTGTTGTAAATTAATATAGTAAGACATCAATCTTTATTGCAAATCATATGATTCTTAACAATGGTTTTTCTCCCAAGTCCACGAGAGCATGATGGAACTACTCACAAGACATTATAATGAACATGGTCTGTGAGAAATGAAAATGTATGAAAATATTGCAATATATATCTTTCACTAATAAAACACAACACATGAAGTACTAAACAACGATTAACACAATCAAGTGAGCACGGTAACCGAGCAACACTGATAACCTATAAGTGTATGGGATCAATTGTAGATCTTTTAAAAAAGTAAAGTGTTGAACCCAATAAGGAGCAGAAGAAATTGGTTTGTGGAAAATATCAAGGAACCATAGTAAAAACTGCAAAGATCGTTTGCATATTTGTTCGCTCATGAGAATAATTGTAAGAATCTAAACTACAATAAAAAAATGTTATGGTGCAGCAAGTGACACAATCCTCAATTATGCTAAGGACAAGGCGACAATATTACTTATATGGATCAAATCGTTCTCAAGGACGACGAGAATTCCACCTAGTTCCATTGACATTAACTTTCACGACTTAGATAAGTGTTGTGTGGTGAAGCCTAAACTTATGTATTGTTCTCACTTGAACAAAATACGTACTTATGGTTATACCTTCCGTGCAAGTATCCACAAATAAACGAGAATATTAAGATAATATCCATAGCATTAAACTTTGGGGTCCCTAATTACTCCGTGTGCAATAACTTCACACACACATGACATGGTAATATCTGTCACCCCGTCCATTTATCCCAAGAAAATTTATCACATAATGCTCTCTAGGCCCATAGAGGTGAATTGACATGCAGTCCACGCTCGCACAACACCACTAAAGAATTACAACACAACATAATATCAAAATATTAAACTTTATTCAGTTTTACATGGTCACAGCAAAAAGGTTTCTCCCAAGTCCTCAAAAACGTAAAAATACTACTCACAAGACATCATATATTATATGATTAGTGGGGTAATAATATGATAAACAATTTGTACATATAAATCTTTTACCAACAAATCACTAAGAGCATCTCCAGCGGTCTCCTCAAAATTCTCTCCCAATAAGTGTGTTTAGGGGCTCACTCAATTACTTTATTGGGAGAGAAAGGTGTGCGACTATAGCCGTCTCCCTATCATCTCTCTTTAATTTGTTTTCCCCGTTTCTCTCTACACTAGTGTGTACATACATATACAAAACCAATTGTCATCAAAATAACTCATTATTTTTCTCAAACACATATAATTCATCATAATTTCAAAGTAGTCATGAAGAAGTTCAACGCCCATGTAGCTCCCACAAGTGCTCCACAAGGTCATCACGAAGTTGTTCATGCTTCGTGCGCTCTTCAATCTGTTGATGCACTTGAAGAAATCTATGAAGACGATGTTCATCCATGCTTGGGTTCACATGAGCTATGTAAGTTTCTTGCCCTCATTATGATACTGAAAGCCCTCTCGTTGACCTCGCTCGTCTTCTATTATCACACTGTGCATGATCATACACACTGTCACAATGCTTCATAAAAGCTTTTGATCCCAAAATCTTGTCGGGGCATGAACAATGACAAATCGAGCTTGCAATACTCTGGATGCTCTCATCATCCTTCCTACAAGGGATGCTCTTTCGTGCTCGCGCATTACAACAGCTTGATTTCCGATAGCAACCTAAATCACGGCGTGAGAAAATCAAATGATGCATCGGGCCTCACCTGTTGAATTTTGGGGGGGGGGGGATTTATGGAAGGACATGCTGGGCCCCACCATTAGAATTTGGGGAGGGAGGTGAGGGGCCCGGTGGTCACTACATGGAAGGACAACGACCAACACGTGATGCTCGATCAAGCATTCCAACGCGCGGCCGTGAAGGAGCTTTCTTGCCTTCGTACGTGCTTCTTAGACGCTTAGCAAACCAAATTCTCTTGTTTCCTTGAGGGTTTAATATATGGGATCCTTAATATATCCTTTTTTTAGAAAAAAAACAAAGAAAATAGTATCACCGTGTTTGTACCCTCCTTTCGAAAATATAAGGCGCATTCGACTTTGCGCGGTCTTTGATGCACGACTTTGACCGTTTATATATAAGCGTGGTCTTTGATGCATGAGTACCAAAATATATGGATTGAACATATATCAATAGTATCATCATTTTGTCTTGCAAAACAATTCTGCTTCATATGTCTATTTAGTAATTTTGTAGGGATACAATAACTAAAAATCATAGTCAAAATTATGTCATGAAGGAGGGAGTGCCATTTTTTGGACTCCACCAATTTTAACGGCATCTGCATTTGATAGCTGAGTTGTTCATCATGTTCCGAGCGACCTGGGTGATATGAAAGTTCATCACTAGCTAGGAAGCCGGGCGGGAAGGAAGTGGTACGTCTAGATGTCCTTCCAGCATTAATATGGCGGTTTTGATGGACGGCCTAGACTCAGGTTCTCCTTGCACGCACAAGAGACCAACCTTCACGACCCGCTCCACGGACGCCGTATCAACAACCTCCTCCTCGCTTTTCATGGCCCTCTTCACCTCACCCTTCAGTAGGCACTCATACACCAGCTCCATCAGCGTTTGTTCCTCGCCGGCCTCCTCCATTTCCATGCTCCTCGTGCACGTCACGATCTCGAGCAGCACCACGCCGTAGCTGTACACATCAACCTTCGCCGTGACAGGGCCCGTGCCCCTGTACCACTCGGGGGCCAGGTACCCACGCGTGCCGCGGACACCGGTGAAGGTGCGTGTCTGGTCAGGTTGGAGCAGTTTGGCGAGCCCGAAGTCGGCGATCTTGGCGGTGCCGTCCGCGTCTATGAGGATGTTCTGTGGCTTGACATCGCAGTGGATCACGCGACAGTCGAGCTCGTCGTGGAGGTACCGCAGGCCCCGGGCCACGTCGAGCGCGATGCCAAGGCGGTCGGACCATGGAGGCGTCAAGGCAGCACCCCTGAAGAGCAAGTCGGCCACCGAGCCATTGCTCATGAACTCATACACCAGGAGGCGGTTGGCGCCCTGGTGGCAGAAGCCGAGGAGGCGGACCAGGTTGCGGTGGCTCGTCCGCCCAATGGCGCGCACCTCTCTCTGGAACTCCCGTTCGCCGTCCTCCACGAGCTTCTCCAGTCGCTTCACGGCGATAGCCTGCTCGCCGTTGCGCAGCGCGCCTTTGAACACCGTGCCAAACACGCCGCGGCCCACCGGGTCACGGAAGCAGTACGTGGCGCGCTCCAGCTCCCGGTAACTGTACGACCTCAGGCTCAGGGGCGCCGCCTCTTCCAAGCCTTCGCCTTCGCCGCCGTCGGCGTCCGCATTCATGGGTGCCAAGTTCCGGAGCATGTCCCTCCGTTTCATGTGGAGCAGCCACCCAGACGCAATGAAGGCCGACAACGCGACGAATGCCAGGAGGCCGATGCAAACCAGCACGATGATGGTCGTGCGCCCGACGGGTTTGCTGTGGGTGCCGCTGCCGCCTGTCACCGCTCCCGCGGTCTTGACGAACAGCGTGTATCTGCCTCCAGCGTGGCCATACCGCAGAGGGAGCTGCTGCTTGCTGCACGTGCCTTTGTCGGCGTCCCGCAACACTACGACACACAAGCAGTCGGCCATGCATGCCGCCATGCATTCTGCGGCGCTCGTGGCATTGCCCACCATATCGTACGGTATGTCCGCCTACTCCATGTTTGGTGTCAACTTCACGGAGAAGTCTGCGGCATCTTGTTGCTGCCCCCATTTACAGTCGCCGGCGCTGGAGTTCACCGTGCAACCGAGCTCCGCATTGCTCACGTCGAGAAAATCGAACCCCGGCGGGCACAAACAGCTAGGCCGATCCTGGTCGAGGACACAGTAGCTGTTGTGCCCGCAAACACCATGGACATGGCATCGATTGGTCAGAGCGCTCCAGACGACGGTGGTGGTATTGGACGCACCGCCAGACCTAGAACCAGACACGAAGGTATGACGGTACAAACGCAGAACTCCATCAGGATCAAGCGTGAGTCGGTAGTAGGCTTCCTCTCCAGCTTTTAAGGCTCCGGGCTGTGTCACTGTCAGGTTCTTGGTAAAGCTGCCATCGTTGTTCACCTAGTAGAGCAGGCCACTGGTATCAAGGCGCAAGATGAGGGTGAAACCCAAATCGAACGTCCCCGTGTTCCAGTATGACGAGGCTGCGTCGTTCGGCGTGCCCACCGGGTACAACACCAGGTTGCCGTCCTGTTGCTGGTTGGCGAGTCGGTACTTGACGGCCTTTGTTGGGCCTTGTTGGTGTCGGACACGCTGGAGAAGAGCTGCACCTCGGGCACGAGGTCCTGCCCGGCGATCAGGGTGTTCAGGCCACACCACCGCGCCGTCAGCGCCAAACAGCACAAAGTTGTCGTCATCCCGCATGGAGCCCGCCACAGCCAGCCTTGATGGCTGCGCGACGGCCCTGTCGTGATCACTCGCGCCGGTCCAGAGGAGACGACCGTTGTCGGCGAGCCTTAGCGTGCCGCCCGTTGCCATGTCGTTGCAGTTCGCGGTCCACGTGATGGTTACGTTGGGCGTGGTGGCGAGCCAGACGCCAACCGCGAGGCCGCCTTCCGTGGCGTAGAAGCTGAAGGAGAAGCGGCCTGACGGGGATGACCAGCCGGCGCCTGCGGCGGCCTTCAGGGAGGACCCAGATGTGATGCCCGTTTGCGCGCATGAAAAGTCGAGGGAAACAAGCATGGCTAGCGCTAAGCACAAGAGCGGATGCAAATGGTTAGCAGCCATGGGTGGTGAGCTGCTAACAAGGCTCAATCTATACTTGCTCGCTAACTGCGTAGAGTACGATGGTTGCAGTACTAGTAGCAGTACTAGCTACCAACAAAAAAAAAAAGTACCGACCATTCAACAAGTCTTTTTTTTTCGACGAACCATTCAACAAGTGAATCATGTTTTCTAAGACGAGACTTGTTGAGTGAAATATTCTTAGCTTCGACTTTTCCATGGAAGAAAACCGATGACGGGATGTAGCTCTCGACGATTAATCAACGGATTTGCTAATTCTCATCTAGATGAGAAACAGCTTTTTTCTTTTTTAAAAAAGATGAGAAATAGCCATCTCACATCTAAGTCCTTCACCACAGGATTAAACTATTTTTTTAACTTCAACAACGTTTATTAAACTATGGTCAAGTCTGTTACAATAGAAGGAATAAAAAAAATCAGGAGGTTTATCACGCCAAATCTCAGAACATTGCCTTCTGTAACTAGCTCTAACTATCGCATGTGCAGCTGTGTTGCTCTCCCTTGCACAATGTGTAATTGTTGCTCTGCTGAACGATGTCATCATCTCCCGGCAATCATCGGTAATAACCGTACCCGAAGCACGGTAATCTGCAAGTTGAATTATATAGCATTAACAATCTCCAGGGAATCACACTCAACTGCCATAGCGTATATCCCTAGGTCTTCTGCAAGACGTAACCCTTCTAGGACTGCTCTTGCTTCCATTGATGGAGCATCAATGGCCGCCTCCCATTATGTGCAAGACGCCGCTATGAAACTCCCACTCTATTCCCTTAGAATAGCGCCTGTAGCCCCAGCCCCTGAATCCAAGTGGAAACTTGCATCAACATTCAATTTTATAACACCTGTAGCAGAGATTATTGGTAACATACTTTTTTGCCAACCACACTTATCTTTTTTACAACCATAACCACTTGTCTGTTTGTCATTCAATGAGCATCGCTCCACGCTACACGACCGTCCTCATCCCCCATGTTTTGCGCTTGTCATTTACTTCATTCCTTTTCTTGCTATTTTTTTTAAATAATACATTTTTTATTAAATTACAGAAATAATACGCTGAAAATATTATTTTTAAAAATAATACACTGTCGGCCCGCTGCAGGCCGACTGGGCCTAATCGGCCCACAGTAGACCGATCGGCTAGCAGCAGGCCGACTGCAGGCCCGGCTGGCACGCGGCGGCCTCTGGTTGGTCGGGCCACGTCGCGAGGGGGAGGGATTGGGCTGTCGGCGTGGGTGCGCCCCTGTCGGCCTACCGCGCGCCGATCGGCCAGCTGCTGGCCGACAGGGTGCTGCCACCTCGCGCAGTTGGCCGGCCCGTACCTTATCCTCCCCTTCCTCCCTTCTTCTTCTCCCCTTGCTCGCTTCTTCTTCTGTTCTTTGTGTTCTTACCTTCTCCTCTCTCTACAGAAAAATGCCACCCATTTATACACCTAAATGAGCAAGTTTTTCGCGATTTTGGCACCGTGAATGGATTCAACTCATTTAGGGCAGCCAAAAGAGGTCTCGATCTACTGATGGGGTAGCTCGTGGTGGTCGTGGTGAGCATTTTGGTGGAGGTGGTGGTGGTGAAGTTGGGGCAGTGTGGTGGTGGTGAAGTTGGGGCAGTGTGGTGGAGGTGAAGCTGTTGTTCGTCGTTCTTCGTTGGAGGCGGAGCACCGGCAGTTTGGTGGCCGCCGTTCGTCGTTCTTCGTTCGCACGCACGCTTCAAGGGTATATTTCAGCCCACATTTTATTTTTCGTAGGTGCTCCGGTAGTATTTGTTAATATGTTTCGATGTGAAATAAATTAGGTGTGCGATTATTGTTATTTGCCCCGGTAGTATACGTAAATATATTTAGATGTCAACTAATTAGTTGTGTAAAAATGTGTAGTTGCTCCGGTAATAATCCGTACTATATGTGGATGTCAAGTATTTAGGAGTGTAAGTATTTGTAGTAGTTCCGAAAAAAGGTCCGTAATATAGGCAGTCCAGTCAAATATATTAATCTGTCAATATTTGTAGTTGCTACGGCAAATATTCGTAATATACTTGTAGGTGTGTGAATTGTATTAGTTGCTCCGTTAATATTCTGTAATATATAGCTAGGTAATATATAGACATGTCTAATATTTGTTAGTGGGGATAATAAGTTGTTGCTTAATACTTGTATTTCGTTGTTGAAAAAAAAATAGGTGAGTCAAGATGTCCGATGTAGTGAAGTTGAGATTTTACTATGGTCCTGGTACTGTCCAAACAAATGAGTTGGGAGCAGATCTGAGTGAATTTACTCACATAGAGGTGGCAATGAGCGCACCACAAACATGGTCTGTTAGTCAGTTGAAAGAATGGATTGCGGCAAGTTTAGGTCTTGATACTGAAACACACACCGTCGGTGTTCATGCATTGTGGACACGGTCAAGTTCAAAAATTTACTTTTATTTGAGGCCAATAGAGGGAGACTCCGATTGGGTGCAGTGGTTACAAGGTTGTGAACGAAGGGGATGCAATCCTGTTGCTTTAGTGCTTCCCGTCGTGAAGGAGGTCACTGCACATGAAGGCGAGGGTGGCTACGAAGGACAGAGCAGTCAGGTAGAAGGAGGAAATGCTTATGGTTACGAACAAGGACAGAGCAGTCAGGTAGAAGGAGGAAATGCTTATGGTTATGAACCAGGGCAGAGTAGTCAGGTAGAAGGAGGAAATGCCGATGGTGATTACAATGGCGAGGTGGACGCTGACGAGGTAGATGGGCACATGCAGAACCAGATGGAAGAAGAAGACACCGATGTTGAAAGGGGTCATGCCGATGATTCTGACGAGTCAGATGAAGAAGAAAATGCAGAGGAGGTCCCGAATCCTGCATGGTGGAATCATGACTTATCATCTGCAATGACCGTGAATGATGGACATGATTCAGCCTGGCAATATCACCAGAACAATATTGCGACGGGTGCTATGTATCCGAACAAGCAAGCCCTGAAGGATGCAATAATTAATTGGGCAATGTCCACGCAAAGGGTTTTCACAGCTCAGGTGTCCAGTCAGAAATTCCTGACAATGGTATGCAAGAACGCAGATTGTCCCGCCAGGGTGCACGGCTTTCTCCCTAAGTATGGCACAAGTTGGGTGATAAGTGACTTAGTTAATCACACTTGTCTTATTCCCTGCATCCCTCAAGATCATGCCAACCTTTCATCCACGCTTATTGCTCGATTGTTTTACGATGAGATAGTGCAGGGCAAAGCTATGGAAGTGAAGGCAGTCCAGACAAAAGTCTTCGCCAGGTTCAAGTACAGAATTTCTTATGGCAAGGCTTGGAGGGCTAAGCATGCGGCGCTTGAGAGGAGATTTGGTTCTTATTTTGATGCATATGACTCTGTTGTCCACCTCCTCCACACCCTGCAGCAGCGGAATCCAGGCACCTATATCGATATCCAAGACATGTTCATGGCAGAGTTCCCAACTGTGAGGGTGTTGCATCGTCTCTTCTTCTCTTTCGGTGTATGCATCGAAGCTTTCAGGCATTGCCGACCGGTGATATGTGTTGACGGTACTTTTCTCACAGGCAAGTACAAGGGTCAGATCCTGACAGCCATAGGTCAAGACGGCCAAAATCAAGTCGTCCCACTGGCATTTGCTTTTGTGGAGAGTGAGAACATTGAAAGTTGGACATGGTTCTTCAGGCAGTTGAAAATATCAGTTGTGAAGGAGAAGCCCAATGTGTGCATCCTTCATGACAGGCATGCAGGTATACTCAGTGCGATAAGGACACTGACAAACCCAGGCCCTGAGGAACAAGTTCCATGGCAGGACTTGCAGAGCCGTTGGTGCATGCGCCATCTGGGGGCTAATTTCTTCTCGCAGTTTAGAAATAAGAACCTGATGAATCTGTTCAAAAAACTCTGCAAGCAGAACCAGTTATGGAAGTACAATTTGATACGCGACAGACTTAATGTGTGCACGCAGAGACACGTGAGGGACAGGAAAGCTGCAAGAGATGCAGCGGTGAGGGCACATGTTGAAGCAGTAGCTGCACAGTTGGCAACAGGAACAGCGGCCGTGGAGGAGGAGCCTGTTGGGCTATGTGACCTGCCAGGCTTTGACCCACCTGGTACTAGGAGAAGGCTCGGGAGGTCGATTAAAACCTTCGAGCAGTGGATAGAGCATGAGCCTCTGGAGAGGTGGTCTTTGCTACATGACACACATGGAGCAAGGTACGGTGTCATGACAACGAACCTCGCGGAAACATACAACTTTGTCCTCAGAGGAAACCGGGCATTGCCACTTACAGCCATCGTTGAGGGTATTTTCTATGGCACCGTCAAGTATTTCAGAGACAGACGTCAAATAGCAGAGCAGCATATCTTGAACAACCCAAATACACGGTACTGTGAAAGAGTCACGAAGTACATGGACAACAAGATGCAAAAAGCTAGGTCACACACTGTAGTCGCCATCGGTAATCAAGAAAGAAGGTTTGAGGTCCGCTTAGCCAACAACAAATTCGGATGTGCAAATGAGTTGAGGACGCATGAGGTGAAAATTGGCAATGAAGCCTGGCCAACGTGTGAGTGCACATGCAATAAACCGAAATTGCTTCACCTACCTTGCTCACATGTACTTGCTGCTTGCGGGCAGCTTGGAATGGACGCAATATCGTTTGTGTCTCCATATTTTCTGAAAGAGTCTGTCCTCAATACCTGGACAGGTGAGCTGATGGGTTTTCGATCAATGGGTAATTTCAACAGCGTCAACCCCGCCGAAAGGCGTTACATTCCAAACCCAGAGCATATGCGTACAAGTAGAGGCAGACGGCAGTGTCAGCGCATCCGAAATGATATGGATGAATCTGAAGCAGGAGGTCCGACTAGGCAATGCATTCTATGCAATGAATTTGGCCATAGGGACACTAATTGTCCCACTTTCGTCACTGGGCGTGGACGAGGCAACCGGGGAAGAAGAGGAGGTAGAGGCAGTAGAGGAGTAAGGGCGAGAGGAAGAAGCTAAGCTAGCAGTAGTATGTTCTGAATTTGTATTAAGTGTGGTGTGGCACTATGTTCTGAATTTGTATTAAGTGTGGCACTATGTTCTGAATTTGTATTAAGTGTGGCACTATGTTCTGAATTTGTATTAAGTGTGGCACTATGTTCTGAATTTTATTAAGTGTGGCACTATGTTCTGAATTTTTATTAAGTGTGGCACTATGTTCTGAATTTGTAATAAGTGTGACACTATGTTCTGAATTTTATTAAGTGTGGCACTATGTTCTGAATTTTGTATGTGCAGGAATGTCGGGATTGTGGTTGCTGAATGGGGACATTGATAGGGGTCATCGTGCTGCGATATGGTATGAGCGCAAGCTTGAGCCTCTGGTCACTCGCACTCCTAAGGAAAACTGGAAGATACACTCAGGATGGCTTCAGCGGTACGTGCTTTATTAATTTGCACACTGACATGCATATTAATGGTTGAAATGGGAGACACTAACTGAAAAGTTCTCTGATGAAGGTTGAAATGGGCCGGCCTTTTACCTTTCGCGCGTCTGGTTGAGTCTATCCCGGGTGAGAAACGCCTCGCCATCGATGGGTCTTTGCTGAGCTGCTTAGTGGACCGTTGGAGGCCAGAGACCCACACGTTTCACTTCAGATGGGGAGAGATGGCTCCTACTCTGGAGGATGTGTCACTTTTGCTCGGACTACCGTTGGCAGGTCATGCCGTAGGACCGTTGGACGCACCGGCTGGTTGGGAGCGAGCTCTTACAGAACGTTTTCATGGTGTTTTTCCGGATGCTCCGGATCCGGTATGGGAGCATCACGGACCTAAGTATGAGTGGTTGCTAAATTTCCGGGTAATTTCCCCTACCTATTATCTTCAAGTTATCGTGCATAAAGTTTTACAGAAAATAATTGCGGCTTACTAAAACTTTCTCTTCGCTTAATGCAGATCCAGAACTTCCGGGCGCCGTTGACTGCGGAACAGATCACTCGGAGCCTGGAGGCCTACTTACTGTGGCTTTTCGGCAAGGTGATGTTCACGGAGAACCATGTCACCACTATTAGCGCCCTCTACATCCCTATGGCACTCGAGATAGCGAGCGCTCAGACGGCGGATCAGATCAGACAGAGGAGTTGGGGTTCGGCGGTCTTAGCGGCTACATACCGAGGTATGTGCAACGGTTGCCAGCTTACATCGAGAAAGCCAGCCCTTCTTGGATGCCCTCTATTCCTACAGCTGTGGTCGTGGGAGAGGTTCTCTATAGGGCGACCAGATGTACGTGTTCATGAGCCTATAGACGCCATGTTTGATGTTGACGGCATCGACATGCCTACTTTCGGTCTGTGTTGGACTCGTCGCGAGGTATGCACCGTGTTGTAGTTTAATGCAACTTTTTCTGCACAAGAGATAGTTCGATGCTAGCGGCTACTAACTTTTCTTCTCTGCAGAGACGCTTTGCTAGTGATCAGACCAGGAAGGCATACACAGCATTGAACGAGCAGTTCGATGCGTACACCGGGGTCATCTGGCAGCCCTACACGGAAGCAGCCATACAAGCGAGATACCCTGCTGGTATGTCTGTGCTATGCACAAGGGACCGAGATTACTGGATGACAAAATCTAAGATCATCTTCGATGTCTTCGTCGAGGAGATGGCACAACAGAGGGTTATGAGGCAATTTGGTCTTCTGCAGTTGGAGCTACCTCCCCCTATAGAGAACCCGGTGCCAGCACACATCCACAGGTATTAACCAGTTTTTCAATGTTGCATTATCTTTCATAGTACTCCATTCGAAGCTTTAGGTAATTGTTGAACACACACCACAATTTTAGGACGACAAGGAAGGGCATGAACAGGACAACTGCTGACTGGCTAGTTAGACTAGAGCCGTATGTTATAGAATGGGAGACAGCAAACACAAATCTATGGCACGAGAATCACAATTTCGATCTCGATGAATTCAATCTCTATTTGCGGCGCTACATGACCGGAACACGGTTACGCATTGTTGAGTACTCCCACCCAGAGGAGATACCGGATCCTACTCCGTCGGATATGTACCCGAGCTATGATACTTCGGGCTCTAGGCAGTACGCGGTAAGATATATTTTCTTTACGTAATGTTGTCACATACTTTGACGTGCAAGAGACAGACATTATTAATCGTCATGGAAATTTGCAGGCTACCTTGACACGCGAACTCTACGACGACGTGACCACCTTTGGACGATCACTATCGTCTGGACCTCTTCTTCATCATCGTCCAGTGGTACAGCCCTTCTTGGAAAGAATTCAGAATAAGATACGGACTGTGTACGAGGCTATCACGTGCACCCGGAGAACCGATGTTGTTCAGCACCAGCAGGAGCAGCCGCGTCACTCCATGCACCGACATCAACCACGTCCACGTCTAGCACATCAGCCGACAACCAGGCCACCCCGTCCTGACCAACCTGGCAGTTCTACGTGGCACCCGCAGCACTATGGTCCCACGTCGAGCTTCGTGTTTTCTCCACAGCCACAGCAACACGGTCCCTCGTCGAGCTTCGTGTTATCTCCACAGCCACAGCAGCACGGTCCCTCGTCCAGTTTCGTGTTTGAGCCAGAGCAGACGTCACAGCCAGCAGGTATGTGTCTTCATATTTATTGTTTTCAATATTAATTGACGCGACCTCATTCTTCATGATGAAACGTTCCATCGCGTAGGAGCCTATGGATATCAGGCGTCTATGTCGGCATCACATGATACGTGGGGGAGTGATCAACATCCCGAGGAGAACATACAGGCTCAGATGTCGCAGCACACCCAGTGGATGAACATGTTTTCGACTCCTCCACCAGGCCCCACACAGGATACACAGCATGACCAGGGAGAGTCTGAGATTCCTCCTCGTCACATTAGGGCACCCGACAGGTTGGGATGGTCCCCGCTTCCAGATCCGCCTCCCCGCCAGGCCAGACGTCGTCACTGACGCTTCTATCTATCAGTAGAGACATTACCATCTATTTCTGTGTCAGACTTATGTCTATTCTATGTATGAGACAAATGACTATGTACTTATGTACGAGACATATGCCTACTCTATTTTAGTACTCTGTTATCGGAACTACAAGATCATATTTAGATAGAACATAATATTCATACAACGAGACATTACAAACAATTAGATAGAACTACATCTAAATTAAATGGTACGTAACTGAACTCACAACATACAGCATAAAAACTACATGAAGTCATCATCGTCATCCTCGATCGATGCAGAAACCTTGCCCTTTGATGATGAAGAACCCTTTCCCGCCATATGTTCGCGCCAACTTTTTCCCGCCACCCGTTTCCCGCCACCCGTTTCCCTCCTCCTATTTCCCGCCACCCGTTTCCCTCCTCCCATTTCCCGCCAACCCTTTCCCGCCATACCGCAGTCGTTCTTTCCCGCCATTTTCTCCTCTCTACCTATAAAACCCCCTTCAGACGGAGGTGGATAAGCATTGCAGTGTGGTGGTGGTGAAGTTGGGGCAGTGTGGTGGAGGTGAAGCTGTTGTTCGTCGTTCTTCGTTGGAGCCGGAGCACCGGCAGTTTGGTGGCCGCCGTTTGTCGTTTTTTGTTCGCACGCACGCTTCAAAGGTATATTTCAGCCCACATTTTATTTTTCGTAGGTGCTCCGGTAGTATTTGTTAATATATTTAGATGTCAACTAATTAGTTGTGTAAAAATGTGTAGTTGCTCCGGTAATAATCCGTCCTATATGTGGATGTCAAGCATTTAGGAGTGTCAGTATATGTAGTAGTCCAGAAAAAAGGTCCGTAATATAGGCAGTCCAGTCAAATATATTAATCTATCAATATTTGTAGTTGCTACGGCAAATATTCGTAATATACTTGTAGGTGGGTGAATTGTATTAGTTGCTCCGTTAATATTCTGTAATATATAGCTTGGTAATATATAGACATGTCTAATATTTGTTAGTGGGGATATTAAGGGGTAGGTTAGGTACTCAATGCGATTTGTGTGTTGCAGATGGCTAAGGGTACTCAGTGGGTGCTTAGCCCTATTGTTCATGTCCAAGACTTTTCTCCAAGTGTTGTGCAAGTTAGTGAAGTGGACCTCACTTTTGATTGGTTGAAGACTAAATTCATGTTGAAGCAAGGGTTGAAGGAAGACGATTTTGTGTACTACGTCAGCAGGAAGCAGTCAGATGGCCCTGGGGAAAGAAAATTGATTGACATAACTGATGATGGCAAGATTCAAGAAATGCTGAGCGAATGGGAATGGAAAAGGGTTGTTGAGTTGCATTGCTACAGGAAACCGAGTTATATGTGATGAATTTGTCATTCGAGATCCGCCTCTCCGCCAGGCCAGACGTCGTCACTGACGCTTCTATCTATCAGTAGAGACATTACCATCTATTTCTGTGTGAGACTTATGTCTATTCTATGTATGAGACAAATGACTATGTACTTATGTACGAGACATATGCCTACTCTATTTTAGTACTCTGTTATCCGAACTACAAGATCATATTTAGATAGAACATAATATTCATACAACGAGACATTACAAACAACTAGATAGAACTACATCTAAATTAAATGGTACGTAACTCAACTCACAACATACAGCATAAAAACTACATGAAGTCATCATCGTCATCCTCGATCGATGCAGAACTCTTGCCCTTCGACGATGAAGAACTCTTGCCCTTCGACGATGCAGAAACCTTGCCCTTCGATGATGAAGAACTCTTGCCCTTCGACGATGCAGAACCCGGAAGCGGCGGCATGAAGATATCATCTTCGTCCTCGCTCTCCTCAGTCCATAAACATGGATTATTTGCTGCAATCCTTCTGAAAGTTTCACTCTTCGGCACCACTACCTTCTTCCACCTGTCATGCAACCAAAGAAGTTCTTTACGTACCTCCTCATAGGTCCTTCCAGGCCACCCAGACCTACGTAATTGGTGAGCCAACTCATTCATTATGGTGTCACTACCGGTGAGTTCGTCCCATGAAACTATCCTATTATCCATCCTGAAATCGGTAGCTAGCCTCAGAAGAGTCCTGCTCATCCCAGGGTGAAAACTACGATCGAAAGGATAATGGGACATCTCAACTACACTACACTGCAATGCTTATCCACCTCCGTCTGAAGGGGGTTTTATAGGTAGAGAGGAGAAAATGGCGGGAAAGAACGACTGCGGTACGGCGGGAAAGGGTTGGCGGGAAATGGGTGGCGGGAAACGGGTGGCGGGAAACGGATGGCGGGAAATAGTTGGCGTGAACATATGGCGGGAAAGGGTTGTGCGGAATACGTCATAGTTTTACAAAAAAACCAGCGATCATTCGAAAAAAAATGGTGGCATGCACCAATCGGCTCACAGCAGGCCAACTGAGCCTAGTCGGCCCACTGCAGGCCTATCGGCCAACTGCAGGCCGACTGAACCCTGTCGGCCAACTGCAGGCCGACTGGACCCTGTCGGCCAACTGCAGGCCGACTGGGCTTGATCTGGTGGCCGAAAGCCCAATCGGCCAGCAGCAAGCTGATGGGCCACCAGTTGGCCTGCTGTGGGCTGACTGGGCTCAGTCGGCCTGCAGCGGGCCGACGGTGTATTATTTTTGAAAATTCGTTTTTCAGCGTAATATTTCTGTAATTTAATAAAAAATGTATTATTTAAAAAAAATTAGCCCTTTTCTTCTTGTCGTTGTGGTCACTTTCATTCTTTGTTCTTCTCTTATTCTATTTCTTCAGTCCGTGCCCTTCTTTTTGTCTCATGGTTATAGTTGTTTTCTTAGCAAACCTCAATTCTTTATTCATGTTTTCAGTGGTTACGGCTTCAATATTAGTTTCTCTTTTTTTTATCTTCATTTTTTCTTTCTTCATTATGTGGTCATTTTTTTCTTAAGTACCTCGGTTCTCAATCTTTCTTTTTGAGCTGTTTAGTCTACATCCTCTCTTTAATTTTCTTTCTTCGGACATTAGAAGTTTAGAACTTTCAGTTTTCAGTCTCTCTTTCTTGTTTAGTTATTAGCCTTCTTATTTTTCATCTTTTTCCTTCAGTTTATTAGTTCCTCATAACTCCAGTTTGTTAATTCTTTTAAATTTCATCATACTTCATCAGTTTATTATTTATTTGTGCAGTCTTGTATGGTCCTTAGTATCCCGGTCCAATTATTCCCCTTTATTTCTACATCTTGCTCATTTTATTCAATTCATTGGCTACTTACACTTAGTTTAATCATGATTGTTCTGCTGAATGGTGATACTCCTTTTATTCCTCACACTGCTATTTTGAACATGCCCTTTACAAGTTCCATAAAAATCTTTCTGTCTGTCAATAGCATTTGATTTTGGTTGACTGAAATGCAGAATTAGTTATGACTTTTCTCTGCAGGTAATAAAACTGGAATGTGTTTGTCTCCGAAACCCTGTTAAGGTCACAACATTCTTCCGCATCCTTCAGTCTTGCTCTTCTTGGGAGCACTTTCTGTTTTGTTTTTCAACAATGCATGATGTAACTTTCTATTTTTATTCTGGAATGCACATTTCTTTTATCATTGGGTCTAGGAGATGTTGATACACTCGAGGAACCTGTACAATCAGTTGTTTTACATTCATTCTGTAGTTTTGTCCAGGAATCAATTACGCCATGTGCGTGGGTGCCTATTTTGATCCCCATTGGCCAGGATTCCTGGATGGAGGGGTAAACTTCTGTCCTACTTAGGTAAGATCACACTAATTAGATCCTGTTTAGCTAGCATCCCTTTATATCTGCTATCCTTTGTTAAATTTCCTAAATGGGCTCTCCAGCTCATCAACTCACACATGGCAAATTTTCTGTGGAGTGACAGTGAGGGGAACCATAAGATTCATCTAGCAAACTGCCCCTCCATCTGTATGAAGGAGTTTGGAGGGATGGGTGTTCTTAACCTGCACAATTTGAATGTGTGCTTGCTTGGGTCCTGGGTTAAAAGATATATTGCTGGGGAAGGATCTCTCTGGAGGAGAGTTTTAGACAGCAAATCCTTTGTTGTCATGACAATAACTCATCTCAGTTCTATAAGAATTTCATGTGGGCCATGCAGGCTGTTAGAGTAGGGTATAAGTGGTCTGTAGGGAATGGTAAATCTATTAGATTTTGGGAAGATATTTGGCATGGCAATGCTCCCTTGGCTACACAATTTTGGGATCTTTATTTCTTAGTGAATGAGAAAATAAGACTATTGCTCATCTGTGGGATGGGCAGGAGCTTAAATGTTCGTTCAGGAGAACGTTTACTGATGAGCTTATGACCCAGTGGTTTGACTTGGTTCACATTCTTAGGTTGACTAGAATTTGCCAAGATGAAACAATGTATGTTGTAGTTAACTTTCGAGGGGTGCAACCCATTTTCCCGCCACCAGTCTGGGACATTAAGGTACCACGTAAAATTCAAGGGTTCCTTTGGCTATTTTCTCAAAACAAGATTATGACTTGTGATAATTTGAGAAAAGGAGGACTGCCAGAACCCCTAGAATGTGTGCATTGCACTGAGATAGAAACGGTGTTTCACCTGTTTTTTGAATTTTTAGTGGCTATATTGATGTGGAAAGAGGTCGAAACTTTGTTTAATTTGTCCATCACTAATTTCGACTCACTGGCCAAATGGTGGCTGTGCGAGAAAAAACATTTGCAGTTAAATGTGATCACATCTGCGGTTCCGCGGGGACCGTGGAATTGTAGAAATGCTATAGTGTTTGATAGATGCTCTTGGATTTCTACGAAACAGGTGTTTGGCCTAGTCCTGAGATATCTTAAGGACCGGACAAAACCTTTCGAGGATCTGCAAGGCAGAAGAACGAGGGAAGAAACTAAAAAACCCTTTGGAGCTGGCCGACGTGTAGCACGGGCTATTATCCATAGCCGGCGCCATTATTTTACGCGTCGCAGCCGGCAACGGGCACAGAAGAAGTCCATAGTATCACTATCCTATCGGGAGGGGAATTTTTGGTTTATGGGGACATATGCACCCTATATCGGATTTTTTCTAGTAATTCAACAAAAAGTCAAAAATTCCTGAAAATATTTTTGAAATAAACTTGACCTTCTATTGTACTCGTGAGAAATAAAATCCACAAAAAAAATATCCTTTTGACTTCTTTTCAAAAAAGACAAATGTTTGGCTAAAATAGTGTGAATAGTGACCTATAATAGCAAATAAATTTTGTCTTTTTTGCTGTGAGGTCAACTTTTGTTTCTGCCGGCACGCCTTCTCTGCTAGTTTGATTAATCACCGAGAGCTACGTTCCGTCGTTCGTTTTCTTCCATGGAAAGGTCGAAGCTACGAATATTTCGCCCAACAACCTAGTCTTCCTTGAGAAAACATGATTGACTTGTTGAATGGTTGGTGGCTACTACTGCTAATAGTAACTGCAATCATCGTACTCTACGCAGTTAGCGAGCAAGTATAGATTGAGCTTAGTTAGCACTTAGCAGCTCACCATCCATGGCCGCTTACCATTTGCATCTGCTCTTGTGCTTAGCGCTAGCCATGCTTGTTTCCCTCGACTTCTCATGCGCGCAAACGGGCATCACATCTGGGTCCTCCCTCAAGGCCGCCGCAGGCGCCGGCTGGTCGTCCCCGTCAGGCCGCTTCTCTTTCGGCTTCTACGCCACGGAAGGCGGCCTCGCGGTCGGCGTCTGGCTGGCCACAGCGCCCAATGTAACCATCACGTGGACGGTGGACTGCGAACCGCAACGACACGGCAACGGGCTGCGTGCTAGGGCTCATCGATGACGGTCGTCTGCTCTGGATCGGCGCGCGCGACCACGACAGGACCGTCGCGCAGCCGTCAAGGCCGGCCGTGACAGGCGCCATGCGCGATGACGGCAACTTTGTGTTGTTCGGCGCTGACGGCACGGTGGTGTGGCAGACGTTTGAGTCCCCAACGGACACCCTGGTCGCCGGGCAGGACCTCGTGCCCGCGGCGCAGCTCTTCTCCGGCGTGTCTGACACCAACAAGGCCGTCGGGAAGTACCAGCTCACCAACCAGCAACAGGACATCAACCTGGTGTTGTACCCGGTGGGCACGCCGAACGACGTAGCCTCGTCGTACTGGAACACGGGGACGTTCGATTTGGGTTTCACCCTCATCTTGCGCCTTGATACCAGTGGCCTGCTCTACCAGGTGAACAACGATGGCAGCTTTACCAAGAACCTGACACAGCCTGGGGCCTTAAAAGCGGGAGAGCAAGCCAACTACCGACTCACGCTTGATCCCGATGGAGTTCTGCGTTTGTACCGCCATGCCTTCGTGTCTGGCGGTGCGTCCAATACCACCGTCGCCTGGAGCGCTCTGACCGGTCGGTGCCTTGTCCATGGCGTTTGTGGGTACAAGAGCTACTGTGTCCTCGATCAGGATCGGCCTAGCTGTTTGTGCCCGCATGGTTTCGATTTTGTCAACGCGAGCAATTCGGCGCTCGGTTGCACGGTGAACTCCGGCGACTGTAAAGGAGGGCAGCAACAAGATACTGTGGACTTCTCCGTGAAGTTCATGTCAAACATGGAGTGGGCGGACATACCGTACGAGGTGGTGGGCAAGGCCACGAGCGCGGCAGACTGCATGACGGCATGCATGGCCGACTGCTTGTGCGTCGCAGTACTGCAGGACGCGGACAAAGGCACGTGCAGCAAGCAGCAGCTCCCTTTGCGGTATGGCCGCCGTGGAGGCAGATACACGCTGTTCGTCAAGACCGCGGGAGCGGCGACAAACGGCAGCAAACCCATCGGGCGCACGACCATCATCATGTTGGTTTGCATCGGCATCCTAGCATTTGTCGCGTTGTCGGCCTTCACTGCGTCCGGGTGGCTACTCCACGTGAAACGGAGGGCCGTGCTCCGGAACGTGGCACCCGCAAACGCGGAGGCCGGCGGCGGCGAAGGCTTGGAGGAGGAGGAGGTGGCGCCCCTGAGGTCATACAGCTACCAGGAGATGGAGCGCGCCACGTACTGCTTCCGTGACCCGGTGGGCCGTGGTGCGTTCGGCACGGTGTTCAAAGGTGCGCTGCGCAACTGCGAGAAGGCTATCGCTGTGAAGCGGCTGGAGAAGCTCGTGGAGGACGGCGAACGGGAGTTCCAGAGAGAGGTGCGCGCCATCAGGCGGACGAGCCACCGCAACCTGGTCCGCCTCCTCGGCTTCTGTCACGAGGGCGCGCACCGCCTCCTGGTGTACGAGTTCATGAGCAACGGCTCGGTGGCCGACCTGCTCTTCAGGGGTGCCTCAACGCCTTCGTGGTCCGACTGCCTTGGCATCGCACTCGACGTGGCCCGGGGCCTGCACTACCTCCACGACGAGCTTAGCAGCCGCGTGACCCACTGTGACGTCAAGCCGCAGAACATCCTCATAGACGCAGCCGGCACGGCCAAGATCGCCGACTTCAGGCTTGCCAAACTGCTCCAACCTAATCAGACACGCACTTTCACCGGTGTCCGCGGCACGCGTGGGTACCTGGCCCCCGAGTGGTACAGGGGCACGGGCCCTGTCACGGCGAAGGTTGATGTGTACAGCTAGGGCGTGGTGCTGCTCGAGATCGTGACGTGCAGGAGGAGCATGGAAATGGAGGAGGCCGGCGAGGAACAAACGCTGATGGAGCTGGTGTATGAGTGCCTACTGAAGGGTGAGGTGAAGAGGGCCATGAAAAGGGAGGAGGAGGTCGAGACGACGGCCGTGGAGCGGGTGGTGAAGGTTGGGCTCTTGTGCGTGCAAGGAGAACCCGAGTCTAGGCCGTCCATCAAAACCGCCATCTTGATGCTGGAAGGACATCTAGACGTACCATTTCCTTCGCCCCCGGCTTCCTAGCTAGTGATCAACTTTATATCACCCAGGTCGCCGGGAATATGATGAACAAATCGGATATCAAATGCAGATGTTGTTAAAATTGGTGGAGTCCAAAAAAATGGTGCAAAATACAACATGGCGTTACTATTACTTTTGGAAGAAAAAAAATAAAAAAGGATATATTAAACCCTCAAGGAAACAAGAAAATTTGGTTTGCTAAGCATCAGGAAGCATGTAGGAAGGCGAGAAAGCTCCTTCGCGGCCGCGCTGTTGGAACGCTCGATCGAGCATCGCGTTTTGGTCACTATCCTTCCATGTATTGACCATCCAAAATTCTCTTCCCCATTGAATTCTAATGGTGGGACCCAAGGTCTCCTCCGTAATTCAATGGGTGGGTTTTCTCTCACCCTGATTTAGGTTGCTATATATCGGAAATCAGGACATGTTACGCACGAGCGCCAAATAGCATCCCCCGTAGGAAGGATGTAGAGCGAGCATTCGGAGTGTTGCAAACTTGATTTGCCATTGTCCTTGTCCGGGCAAAATTTTGGAAACAATAGCTTTTATGATGCGTCATGACAGCGTGTGTGCGGGGCCGGTCCTGAGGTTTTTGGGACCAACGCGAAACTTAAATTCGAGGCCCCTCTTAGTACAAATGCTAAAATAATAACCAACTTTTAAGCGGCAATATGCGGCGCCGCTCATCGGGCGTGCAAGTGATGATCATCTAGTGTGCACTCTTACGCACCAAACCCAACACGAATCATCCAGAGCGTGTACGAGTGTTACCGCATCAAAACACCCGATATCTATACATGAAATATTATCAATGATTCAATAAACTCTTAAAGTACATTAAAACAATGTTCATATCAAATAGAAACATACCTTCTGTAAACACATCGTCATGGTGGCTAGTGGAGACCGTGCGTAGTGCGGTCTCCTCTTGGCGACTCGGTATCTTGTCTCTCGGCGTGGCCGTGTGGGGGTGACAATGGGAAATCTCGGAGTCAAAAACACATCCTGGGGGCAGGTTATCCTTTTAGGAAAAAAAATGGTCAGTATTTGACTGTTTATCAATCATATTTGTTCAGCAAGTGCAATTCGCAAATTTGCGGGAAAAGATCGAACGATACCTTACAAGTCCTTCAGAAGCCATTCAGATGTCCATCTACCCAACTCTAGTTGTGATCTTGAATCAAATCCAGAATAAAAATAAAAATATTGATGCCTCATGCCACATTTGTTGTTTAGTTTTGCTGCTGCTCTACATGTGCCTTCCCTGAAACTTCCTTATCAACGTATGTTCAGAGTCATGAAAGCAAAAGAGATGGTAAGTTTCTCCATCTTCAACATATAACGAACATAGATGTGCAGTTGTCACCCGCAAAAAAAAAAACGAACATAGATGTGCAATAGATAATGACCTAGATCACAGGTAGGAGGAATCAAGCCATCAGGGTGGGCGGGCGTGGGGAACTAGAAAAGAAGGAGGCGTTGCTGCATACTAATTGGTCGGCGCGGAAGAGCTGCATCGCCGACGAACTTGTTCCATGGATCGAAGTGCAGCATCGATGCGGCGGCGCAGGCCAGAAGCTATTCAGAGCGATATGGTGTGGTTAATCCCACGGTTTGCGGGAGGAATCCAGTACGCTCGCTGCAACCGGGCGATATCAGTGTCGCGTACGCCTCGCCTCTTTTTTAGCAGTGCGTACGCCTCGCCTGCGCTGATGCTACTACGACCACGCTTCGGCCTTTGGATGATTGGACCAAGCAGCACTGGCCCAGGTGCGTCCCCCCTCGATTTCAGGGGCCCGGGCCCCCAGAGGGCGGGCCTGATCATGCACAATATGATCATAGAAGACGAGCGAGGTCAACCAAAGGACTTTCGGTACTTGTAGGAGCTACATGACCTTGTGAAGGACTTGGGAGGATCCTTATTATTGTGACCATGTGAAATTGAATAAAGTTTAATATTTTGATATTATGTTGTATTGTAATTCTCTAGTTCTGTTGTGCGCGCATGGACTGCATATCAATTCATCTTTATGGGCCTATAGGAGAGTCTTATGTGATAAATTTGCTTGGGATGAATGGCCGGAGTGACAGATATTACTGTGTCCTGAGTTTGTAAAGTTATTGCATAAGGAGTAAGCAGGGACCCCAAAGTTTAATGCTATTATCTTAATTATTCTCTTATAATTGTGGATACGGTAAGTATGTTTTTTTGTTCAAGTGAGAACAATACATAAGTTTAGGCTCCACCACACTTATCAAAGCAATGAAAGTTAATATCAATGAAACTAGATGAAATTCTCAGAGAAGTATCCAAAGTAATATCTTCGCCTTATCCTTAGCACAATTAAGGGTTGTGTCACTTGCTGCACCATTACACTTTTTATTGTAATTTTACATTCTTACAATTATTCTCGTGAGCAAACAAATATGCAAACAGTCTTTGCAGTTTTTACTATGGTCCTTGATATTTTCCACAAACAAATTTGTTCTGCTCCTCATTAGGTTCAACACTTTACTTTTCAAAAGGATTTACGATTGATCCCCTACACTTATCACTGTTGCTCGGTTACCGTGCCCACTTCATAGTGTTAATTGTTGGTTAGTACTTTCTCTGTTGTGTTTTATTAGTGAAAGATATATACCATAAGATTTTCATACATGTTCATTTCTCACAGATCATGTTCATTATGATGTCTTGTGAGTAGTTCCATCATGTTCTTGAGGACTTGGTAGAAAACCCATTGTTAAGAATAATATGATTTGCAACAAAGATTGATGTCTGATTATATTAATTTACAATAAAAATTTATGTTTGATCATATAATTTCTACATATTTACAGAAAGGAACGGGTGTTTAAAAGGAGACTCGTGAAAATGTTAAAATAGAGAATCTGCTAGAGTGCCCAAAATCTATATTTTTAGATTTTGAAAAATGGGTGGGTTTTATCGAATAGATTTGCTATATCTCATTTAGATGAGAAATAACAAAGTCTTATCTAACTTCTACATATCATTTGAGTGATCAAACATATTATTATTATTATTATTATTATTATTATTATTATTATTAAACCTGCATTAATCTTGACGAAATCAAGTTATGTAGGAGTTAGATGTGACTTGGTTAAGTCTCATCTAGATGAGCGCTAGACACACCCAGGGTCTGTCTAGGGCACATCTAGATGTGCCCTAGTTATTCTACATATAAATGTCAATCATACATATAAAGAAAACAGTTTTGCTAGATGTACCATTAAGTATTGCACATCTAAATCTTATGTCATTGATCTTACGCGGAGATTCATGTGAGCATTTTTTTCTCTTCTTCTTTTTATGTTTGAATGAGTCACTTAGATGTGCAATAATTAGGGTGCATCTAGATGTGCCCTAAACACACCCAAAAGAAAAAGAAAAAAAAGAAAGAAAATAACCGCACGAATCTTTGTGCAAAATCAATGACACAAGACTTAGATGTGTAGTATTTAGAGCATATCTAGATGTGTTTTAGTAAAAGTGATACATTAAATAGAACACGACCACATAACCAAGGAAAAAGGTAAACACACAACATGGCATGATTTGGCATGGTGGGTAAAACATAAACTAGTTGGATCCATCTGTTTGATTTGCCCGTAGTTTCAAAAAATGAGATACTCGCTCTTTTCCGGTTTATATGGCTTAAATTTGAAATCTTATCAACCAAGGTAGATGATGAGTGGAGAAATGTATCTCGTAGTTTACAAAATTACTCAAACTTTAATCTGCATTAATTACAATATATGCATGGATGACCACTAAGACTAGGCACAGTGATGAGTAACTTAGATTAGTAACATGCATATGTTACTAGTCTATGTTACTACCTTTATAGTGGGGAGTAACATCTGTGCGGTGTCATGCAACACTTCATTTATTAGATTGTAGACTCATCTTGTATTGGTATGTGTGATGTTGCTCATAATATGAGTAACTAGCTATGTTACCACATGGCTCTCTTTCTTTATTAATTACTTGCCACATCATCTATTTTGCCTAGATATGTGTGCTGTTACCATCTATGTTACTCCCACTATGGGTAGTCTAAATGAGTAGGAATGGTTACATGCATTAGTTGGTTTCTTTTAATCCTTACATGCATCAATTTAATGCACCTTGGAATGTGAACATGTGGTGGAAAGAAATGAAAATAAGACTTATAATATGGTAAAACCAAGAAAATAAGATGAGCCCAATAAACCGGAAAGGAGGGAGTATGTATCTGGCACGCCGGATCTTTTGTGTAGAAGTACCGAACGCCTCGTCCCATGTTCGATTACCTAGCGCGATCCTCCTTCCCTGTTGATCTCTCTAAGGGCATCTTCAACGACGACCCGCAAAAACCTACCGCATCCATCCGCAGACGTGGGCTGGGGGGGAGGGGGGCAGTACGTCGACACGGATGCGGGTCGACATCCAAGCATACATCCGACCTTCCGGATTTTCCCCAGTCCACACGATCAAGTAGCTGCATGCAAAGGGCACAGAAGTTCAAATAGCCGCATGCAACACTAGTTTATATTTTAAAAAGTTCAATTATTTACATCCCAACATTGTTGTCCCCTTTCACGGTCCACTGATGCTCAATCAGATCTTCCTTGAGCTGCTCGTGAGTTGGTCGATGTCGAATTTGTTGATGCATTTGAATAAACTCCTCAAATGCGGCCGGATTCTGGTCCAGAAGTTGGATAGGATCACCCATGTTCTCAAATTCCAGAGCTGCGGCAACATACGATCATGTTGTGGCATGATCACACAACATGCCATCACCTCCCACAAGGTCTCCAGATCCCATTGTTTTGCAGGTCCACGAAGAACTGCAAAACGGGCCTGAAGAACTCCAAATGCCCTCTCGACATCATTTCTAGCCGCTTCTTGTCTTTGAGCAAAGTGAGCCTTTTTCTAGCCAATTGGGTTTGAGACGGTGCTGATAAAGGTAGCCCATGGAGGACAGATATTGTCAACCAGATAGTAGCCCAAGTTATACTCATGTCCATTGACAGTATAGTGGCAAGGAGGATCTTTTCCTTCAGTCAGACTCACAAACAACGGTGATCGTTGCAGCACATTGATGTCATTGTGAGACTCGGGCATGCCAAAGAAAGCGTGCCAAATTCAAAGATCCTATGATGCAACTGCTTCAAGAATGATGGTGAGCTTCTTAACACGCCCCTGATATTGCCCTTGTAAAGCCTTCATGCAGTCCTTCCAATTCCAATGCATGCAGTCAAGAGATCCAAGCAAACCTGGCCACCCTCTTGCTTCTGAGATTATCAGGAGCCTCTCGGTGTGTGCCATAGTTGATTCTCTCAGGTATTGAGGTCCAAACACCTCGACCACGGCAGTTGCAAACATGACCATGGCATCTCCGTATGTGCTCTCATGCATCCATAGGTACTCGTCCCACGAATCAGCGGTCGTGCCATATACAAGCATCTGGAGTGCAGTCGTGCACTTCTGGTAACCAGAGAAGTCAATCGTTCCCACGACGTCCTTTTTTAGGATGAAGTAGTCATCGTAGGACCGGACGCCATGGTACAAACAATCGAAGACGGTCTTGCGCATCCGAAAACGCCGGCAAAAATAGTCGGCAAATAGTGCATCGGGGGCAAAGTAGTCGGCCATCGGTGTCAAATGTCTGCGCGCCCTGTTGCGGTTGAGCACTCGATGACCCATGATTGAGCCCTTGGAATTGAGAATATGCTCCTTCGCACGCTCCGCGTCTTTAAGGACCGTCTGCATCATCGCCTTCTCATCGGAGTACTCCTCCTCGTCCGACGAGCCATTGAAGGACTCAACATACTGCTCGTATATGTACTCCAAATCGGAATCCATTGCTGCAAACAAGAAGGGACAAGTGTTTTTAGCTCCGGCAATTCATCGAACAGTTGTCGGGCATGGTAGAGGATGGTACCTGGTGAGGCGGTCAGAGGACAGGGGTTGAACGGAGACGGAGGAGAAGCGACGGGGAGCCTTGCTGGATCGCCGGAGGTGGCAGAGACGCGGATTTCCGGCAGGGTGTGGCGTGGTGGCCGGGATGGTGGAGCGGTGGCGGCAAGAGAGAGAAAGAAGGAAGGAGAGAAAATGGAGAGGATGGAGTTGTGGGGGCTGCGAAGGGTTTTGGGTGGGCCTCGGGTGTCAGATTCGTATGTTTCTCGTGTCCGGAATTCCGCAAACCTCCCTCACTTTTATCTCCGTTTTGCATGAGAAATTGCGTTCGGACTGCTTTGTGGACCGATACAAAACCACGTTGGCTGGCTTCCTCGGTCCGGACATGCTGTAATCCCGTTTTCCTTTTTTTTTCTACAGATTGTTTTTTCTCTCATGCTATGGTGGTGTTTGGTTCTCTAGTCCTAGAACTTTTTCTAGTCCCAACTAAAAAGTCCCTAGTCTCTAAAAAGTCCCTCCCTGTTTGTTTCCAGAGACTAAAAAGTTCCTAGTCCCTTCCTAGAGGTTATTAAATGACCATGTTGCCCCTAGTATATAGAAAAATAACAATCAAACAACACCATGGGGTGGCGGGCCAATGGGTGCATGGAGGGGCATTATTGGAAAAGTCCCAAAAAATCCCAAAAAGACTCTCCTTGAGAGTCTTCTTCGTTTAGTCCCAAATGCCTAGTTTAGTCCCTAAAAAGTCCCTCCCGTTTGGTAAAAAAGTCTTTAAGAGAGACTTTTTCTAGTCCCTACACAAAAAAGTCCCTGGAAACAAACACACCTATGTGATCCCGATCGTAGCGGCCGTTTCCTTTTTCTCTCCGTGGTTTGTTTTTCTCTCGTACGTGAGCACTTCTCTAGCGCTCCTCCCCTTCTTTTTTTTCTCTGCAGCTGTTCTTCTCTCCCGTTTCCTCTTATCTTTTCCTACGGTTGTGAGATGTGAGTTCATAGCCAACAAAAAATAGTGTCATGGGAGGGCATTGATCCACAACCTCATGAACAAATTCTCACACTAAAAACCAACTAGGTTAGGTGACTCCTTTTTTTAAACTTGTGGCACACTTTATTCAAATCAAATAATTGTTACATCACTAACAAGTTCAGATAGGATAATCTGCGGAGGATCACCCTCCCAAGAAATTATAGAATTAGAATCATAGGAACTCCTAGCGAGCTTGTGTGCCACCTTGTTTCCTTTCCTTGGACAGTGAGAGTACAAAACTAAACCAATATTTTAAGCTAAACGAAAACACTCATTCAGAGTGGCAGAATAAGGACTCAGGATATCAACTTCCCCCTTGCATGCCTGGATAATCTCAAGACAATCAGATTCGAAGATTACATTTGAGCATCCCCACTGGTCCGCTAGCTCCATGTCATTCTTCAACGCCAAAACTTCCGCTGCAGCGACATCAAGCACACACATAAAGAGAGTTGTTGACCCAGTAAGAGTCTCACCCGAGTGGTTTCGAAGAACTCATCGCGATGCATTTTTCATGTGAAAACGGTTTTTGCAACGGACCGATGGTTTGAGCTACAAAACATTTTGAATTTTCGAAGTAAAGAGAATCGAGGATGACAACTGTTTTGTTGTCAAATAGTGCATACATGTTATTAGAGAAAGGAATGCAAGTGAAATAAGAGTAATTAGGGAAGAAAGGAGTTGGGTGGTAGTTTTTGCTATTTGGCACATGCGTGCCAAATATCGCGGTCCTTAAAAAAACCCACCAATTCTGCCCAAGCATGTTTGCTCCTCTAATGCTTTTTCTCTTTGACTGTTTGACGTCATTTTGAAAAATTCATATTAAATCAAAAAATATAAATAAGATATCAAAAAGTTCTAGAAAACGTCATCTATATGTGCATGTCATTTGCATTCACAACAAAGGTGTTATTTAAGCCACACGAGATTATTAGTATTACTAAAGTTATTACAGATGATGTTTTTTTAGAATATTTTGATATCTTATTTCCATTTTTTGATTAATATGAATTTGTTATGAAGTTTTTAAAATAATGGTTAAATGGTCAAGGGCAAAAGCATAAGAGGAGCAAATACACTCGGGCAAAACTGATTTTTTAAACTAGTGGCAAATCAAACCGGTGGGATACAAGTAGGGGCTTAAAATTAATTATCCAAGCCATCACCGCCGCCATGGTGCCCGCTGGAGAGCCAATCATGCGGACCATGATACGGGGCCGCCCCCACGACATCCATGTCCGAGATACCACCAACTGCCCACATTGCGGTAGGAAAAGTAGAAGGTGTCTCCTTTCACTCCTAACCCGACATCAACCATGGACTGTGGGTCGACGCATCCATGGTAGGAGGCGCCCACACCTGCATCTCCAGCTAGTCTCGGTGGACCTGCGGAGATACAACCCCGTGACTACCGACGGTTGTTGTTGAGCAATCTCACACGACGCCATGCCCATGACCTTCGACGTCGATCTGCCTGACAGAATAGCGGTGACCGAACCACCACCATCGAGCACCGCACCCACGATGAGAGGGACCTCATCGCCCACGGGCACGGCCCGAACCGAGCCCGTCATCGCCTACATGGAGCAGGAGCTCCGAACCGCCATGAGCCCCAATCTGATCTTCCCGAGTATGAGCCCCAGGTCCTAGCCATCTCCCGCACGCAAGTAGCCCGATTTGCCGGCATGGACCCAGGAGAAGGGAGGAGCCAGCACGACCCGCGTCTCGCCATCGAACACCATCCGTCGTCGCCCAAGCTACTGTGACCACATCTCCAACTAGTGCATACACCGCACCACGATCGTACCAGATCATGGCAGGGCGCATGAGATTCCCGCCATGACCCAGCCCTCTGCTTGACGGATTCACACCGAAGGCTGCCAATGGAGGCGCCAAGCACCTCGCCGCCACCCGACCAAGGGAGACCAGAGTCAACCCCCACATCAGATCTGCATTCACGCTGTCGTCCCTGCACCTGTCGGACACCGACGCCATGCCTTTGCCACACACCACGCAACTACCACGGCCTAAAGGTTGTCCCACACCACCGCCCGGCTGAGCGCCTTGCCGTCGCCGCGCCCCCACCACTCCGCCGTGTCTCACGCTTCCGCTGCTCGCCGGGGATCGAGCTTTGCCCGACGGCGCCTTTCAACGACGTGAGGGTACATGATATTTGTTCTCTTTGGCTTGAATGATCTCTTTTCTTTCTAACCACCTCATTAATAAAATTTTAATGGAGTATGATTAACCCATCTTAAATAAACCTACCCTTTTGCGAAAGATGTTTGTAGATGAGAAATAATCTTATCAGCTAGACTAATAGATCTATTATTAATAACTTCTGTAAAGATTTTAAAAAAGGCATTAAGAAAGCAAAGCAACCTAAACATGTGAATTTTATCAGCTCATGTACCCTTAATTAGCAACAAAAGTTAACATACCATGGTTCAACCTAGCAAGATCAAGCCTACTAGTCCATGATATATATAGAACTACAAAAAAATACAAATCCCCATAAACGAATGGCCAAAACCGCAGCTGAAATTCACTAGCAAAACCATGGGGCCAGCAGCCTTGTTATGCTGTAAATTGAAAAATGGCAGTATTACTTCTTAATTCCACGCTGAACATCTTATCTAATAACTCTCAGGTCCTAAGTAAACATGTACATTAGATTCTGCAGGACCAAAATAGATTCTTGTAGAAATCGGTAACAAAAAATAAACATCTCCCTATCACCTGAAATAACCCCTTCCTCTTTGAGATTCCGTAAAATCATGCTAAGAATAGCTAGGATTTTCAGAGATTCAAATAGACCATTATGTTTTGATAATATATTAGATACATAGCTGAAAAGAGAAATATCCAGAATACTGTCAGTACCTGCGATGATCGAATTCCATCAAATTACTGTCAGAAAAACCTTGAGATGGAGATGGAGAGGTTTTAATTGGCTGCTAGTACAATGGCGCCATGCTGGAGTGGTAGCCGAAGACGACGAAGTCGTCGTGCTTCTCCCTGCCGACGAGTTCCGCCACCGTGGCCGTGGCGTCGGTACGCATGTCGTACCGCAACACCTCGCGACGCCACACATTCTCGTTGTCACCACCACCACCCACGCGGCGGCGCTGCCTGTACCCGATCCGCACCGCCAGGCCCAAGACCTCCTCCGCGCCGACGTCCACTCCCGCCGGCACCACCGACCAGAGGAAGCGCGACGCGGGGGGCGCCATGCCAGGGATTTCGTGCCAGCTCCTCCGGTGCACCATCTCCCACCGCGCCGGCGACGAAGCGTTGCCTGAGGAGGGCGACGACGACAGCGCCCACACGGCCAGCAGGGCAGGGCTCGCCGACACCATCGCGATCCGCCCGCGCCACGCCACCAGCTCCCTGCTGCCCTCCATGAACCCACCTCCGTGGATCAGGGAGGACGGCCTCTTCTTCCCGTGCGGCGGCGGCGGCAGCTTGCCCGCCGCGTCGGCGCCGTAGTTGTACCAGAGCACGTCGCCCCGGTTGCAAAGCCAGTACGAGAGCCCGCCCAGGTGTAAAGCCTTGGGCTGCACACCACCGTACGGCGGCATCCGCACGGTCGCCCACGACGCGCGCCATCCGCGCGAGAGCGACGAGAAGGAGAAGATCCAGAACCTCCACAGCTCCATGTTTGCCCGGGCGGGGACGACGAGGTGGTAGCTTCCCTGGTGCGCCGTCGCCGGGTCGTACGCAAGGCACGCCCTGAAGGCGCCCTCGCCGGCGTAGGGGATCTCACGGAACGCGCGCGTCGCAGGGTTGACGACCCAGAAGGCGCTCCCTGTGGTGACCAGAAGAAGGCCGCTCGTGGTGGAGCAGAGCCGGAGGTGCTGCCGGTGCGCGTCGACGACGGGCAAGAAGGAGAGGCCGGCGTCCGGCGGGGCGACGGCGGCGGCTGCGGCTCCGGGGGTGAGGACCTCGAGCCGGCCCTGGTGGAAGCGAGCGAGACGCCGGAGGCCGGCGAGGGGCACTGCGCCTGAACGCGGGCGAAGACGGGGTCGTGGAGGATGAGGCGGCGCCACGCCTTGCAGACGGGGGCCAGGCGGAGGAGCAGCCGGAAGGGGAGGCGGGCGAGGATGCTGTAGTGGATCAGGTCGTCCGGCAGCTGCGCCGGCGGCGCCGACGTGATCTGCCGATCCGGAGAATCCAGCCGCCGCCGTACTGATCTGTCGACATCGGTCTGCATCGAGTATCTTTTCTGTTGGAGGCGGCTTTGCGGGCCGAGACTTGTGTTGCTGTCAGTTTTGGGGACAATTTTGATGGTTGTACGGTTGTGATCGGCGCGGGTCGCTCGGTTCCCTATAAAGTAGCTACTGTCGCGATACGAGTTCAATTTGGTTCGCGGTGCGGCGTCTTGTTTTTTGGCACGGCTAGCCTGATGGCAGAAGCTTGGGGTGGCTTTCAGTTTCATACGGTATCTCTGAAGATTAGTTTCGGTATTAATCATGCAATCTTTTTGTATGGTCTGTCGCAGTTCTTCTTTTTGTTTTTGTGAGAAAATAAGATTTTTGTTTGTTGGAGAAAAGTCAGTCGATTCACGTTGTTTTGAATCCAAGACTAGGTCGATATACATGCTCCATGTTGCATTATACAACATTTCTTATATCCTAATGACATTTCCAGGATCTAATTCAGCTCCGCAGTTTCATCCGATGAAAGAGTAGTTGTGCATGGAATTGTCTTTCAAACTATTTTATTTGTTCTTGTTCATAAAACACATTTTTTCTTGAAAGGGTGTTTATTTGGCTAGCGGATGTCGGTGCTTCCTTGTTGCCTTTCCGTTGTCCTCTGCTTCGGCCGCCCCTTGGCTAGCCGACGCCAATCACGACACGGGCGTCTGGCCGTGGGAGGCATGGCGGCAGATTTATATTAACTGTTGCGCTTTGAGGCGGGGCGGGGGGGGGGGGGGGGGGGGGGGGGGGGGCGGACCCAGAGCACTGTGGGTTGAATATTCTAAGTGAGAGGGGGGTTTTGTGCAAAAACCGAATCGTTTCTCACACACACACTTAAAAAGGGACCGCGTGTTTATTTCTCAGAGGGACTTTTCTATAAAAACGCTGATGACGTACCACCAGAAGCCGTAGACGCTTTATTATTAGAGAAAGAAAAATAAATTTATTTGTCTTATCATGCCTTAGGAAGGAATGCGGATAAAGATCCAGTGGCCTGTATTTTTGCACAATTATCTTTGTGTTATCATGCCTTTGTTAGGCAGGAATGCGGATATATATCAGATAGTTTGTATCCTTGCTTACAACTCGGAGAACATTATTCAGAAAATTACAGGGTCTTCTTTGATGAATTGATTTTGCTCATGCATGACCCATTATACAAAAATTACAGGGTCTTCTTTGATGAATACAGGGAGGACTGCAGCAGCAGGTACTACATTTGAAATGTATACTTTTTTTCACATTTGTAATTCTTGCATCCACCATTAATTGAGAAATCTTTATTAATTACATGATGTAACAACAGGGTTCTTGCTGTGCACGTGTGCATCGGGTTACACTTAATCAAGCTACACTCAAGGTATTACATTACAGACAAGAAAAGGAGTCTCAGAGTACTTTTCGGTGAAGTAAATAAAATTTTGCGGATCTCTTTTGTGCAGTGGGTGACTCATTAAATTTGTTGCTCCACAAATACATTTACAGCATTAAGTATTGCTGCCGCAGCCGTGGAGCCATCGAAGCATTCTTTCTTCTGCACTAGATGACCCGGTTGCGCCAATGGCGCAAGAAGCGAATTAGAAAGAATGTTAGTATTGAGTAAGTAGGAGATGTAACTGGAAATATAATGCAATGTGGATTGTATTACATCATGTATTAACCACAAATCATGAAATCAATACCAGAGAACCAAATAATGTCACCACCTCTATACTAACAACCAACATTTTAGCATAAGGAGTATCACAGGAGTGTTTAATTGCACATCAGGAGTACCACAATTACAACTAAAGAGGCATTGTCCTCACTGCTGTCCCTGAGCCCTTCACAAGGAGAGTTCCAATCCTCGCAACTTCTTCCTCTAGCTCTGCACATGACCCTCAGTTACAAACCTCGTCCCTCAGCTATGATTATTTCAAGATGAAATCAGCATGCTATTTCTCTCACATGGAACATGTTCAGAATTTAGCCAGTCTCACTAATCTTTCATCTACAAAGGCAGAAAGAAAAATGGCATGATCAATAACTAAAAAAACTGGAACAATAATGCTTGTAGCATTAAAAAAACCGAGAAAGTGAATTGAGGACAACAGAACAATTATTTGTAACAACGGCAAGCTTGGCTGATGCAAAATGATCACTCTGAAACTATATCTTTAGAACCAAATTAAAAATGAACAAAATAATCTAATACTCCTTCCGTTCCAAAATAACTGTCTCAATTTTGTACAAAAACATCATGTATCTTTAGGGCCAATTTTTAGACCATGGTACCACATAAATCAAGAATTAGACATATCAGATTGCAACGTATTCATGGTCAGTTACCAATCATGTCACACCAAGGATTTGCACATATAATCTGAAATAACCGCAGCTAGCTTGAAGTCTGAAATCTACCGGGTGACAGACAAAAGCAATACCACCAAACCTTATTTTTATTGGACGAGCACAAGATTTATGAGAAGATAACACACACAAAATCCTATTTGGTTTCTGGATGCATGCACTTTCTGGACTGTGCACATCAAAGCATGGAAGAACATTCCTAGGAGAGCCATTGTAGCACAACGAAGTAAACCAAAAATCAAAGAAGAGAAGTGAGTTTGTATCATGTAATTTAGCAATGTATCAGCCCATATCACCATTTATTTTTCAGAGACCAAAGAAAATGACAGAAGTTTCCCTATTATTTCCCGTACCTTTCTACCAGAATGCTCTCTATTTACGAGAGCCACACAGACTATTTCCACTTGGCGGCAGGTTGGACACAGCAATCCTCGCCGCGAGCTGCAGAAGAACCACACACGCACATACGTCAGGCCAGGAGACACGAACACGGGTGCCGTGAGGGGGGAACGGAACGGACCGGAAGGGGAGAGACAAATCAAAAGAGGGAACGTACGGAGGCATAGTCAGGCTGGGAGGCGGTGAGCGCGGCGGCGGTCTCGACGGCGAGCTCGTCGAGCTGGCTGGTGGTGACGCCCATGTATACCCTGATGCAGACCTTCTACGCAGAGCTTCTGCGCGACGAGCACGGGGTCGCAGTGCTCCTGGCTGAGCCCATAGCTGAGCTTCTTGAGCCGCACCGTGATCTTGTCGAAGTGCACCGTCTCTGTCCGCCCGTCCCGCTTCACGGCGTACATCACCGAAAACTAACAAAAACATACTCATGTGCATCATCCAAACAGCCAATGGTTTTGCCTGTTTGTACATCAAAATCAATAATTGAATTATCAACGGATTGGTATATGCAACATGCTTAAATATCATGCCATGAGAAGAATTAAATGCCACATTTATGAATAGCTGAACATTATGAATGCCATGCTGCATTTTGTAATGGTAATGATCCAAGATAGTTAAATAGATGGTCATTATTAGGAATGCTCCATAGGATCTAAAGACACGTGTGCATGTTTCTTAAGTGTGCTTTCTAAAATTGGATATCTATTTAGCTCTATTAGCTTGACTTGTAGCGATGGGGACACCACAAAGTTGATCCCGTCCTAATAGTCACAGACAACAACCTTGTAGAAGATCATGCCCACCCTTGGTCCTTGGAGGGACGTGTGTTGTAGTGGTAACCACATCAGTGAACTTGAAAGGATATACATGTTCCTACATTACAGAAACGAAACAATAAGCATCTTCACAATAGGACTACATCACTGATACATGCTTTAATCATCAAATCAATCTGTAGTGGCATATGCCTGAAGAAACAAAAAAAATAGTGCAAACAATAGACATGCAACATAGGAAGACTCCCTACAGTAGCCAACCCTCGCAACACCTTAAAAGGAAATAGACCGCAACTTTCAAAGCCAAGTTGCAACTGGATAAGAAGCGAATAAGCATGTCAACAAATCAAACAAGCAACACCAGCCCTACAACCAGGTAGCCTGAGCCTGAAACCAATGCTTACCTCGGGATTTCTGCATAGAACAAAGGATCACAATCCAAGCACCAAAATGGAGGCATGAGCTAACCAATAAAGAAGCACCTCAATTATGCTTCACAGTATGAAGCACCTCACCTAGACCATGGATGACTTTGTATACCTTAAACTGCAGATCATGCAATGCAAAATAATAAGCACTGAAAAGGAAGTAGTCGAAACAACCGAAACATTGTTCTCTCCTGATCTTGGTTGCACCTCGGAGAGATCAGACCATGCAAGTAGGATAAACAATCAATAAGGTCTTGTATGATCAGACTACGGTCTTTTTCGACGCCACACATATGATCCGGTTCATCGCAAAGAGGAATGATTTGGCTTCAGTTTTTAAAAATATATAATAGTTAGTAAATCGAGGCCCTAGCAATCAATAATTTTCTCTAGAAGTCCTTTCATCAGTTCGGGGTAATAACTCTATAGAGTAAAGCACATCAAAGGACACACAGTTAAGATGCAAAAAGCAAATCCAGTTCAGTTCTACTCAAAGACAAAGATGATGATACAGATTCTAAGCTAGCTGGCACATCTACACAAAGAACCAACATGACAAATGCAAGGAAATCGGAGATAAATCTTCGGCTAAGATTGAAGAAACAAAATAGGATGAGCTCACCTTCAATCTGCATGATAGCTCAAAAGAAAGTTAGCAGCGGCTGTGAGGGTTTCTCCCACGGCAGCGGTTGTGATTTATACCCCTGCACATGAAAAGACTAAAATGCCCTCGGCGGGGTGCAGAATTTACAGGCGGTGGCACATCACTGTTCATAGCGATTTAGGGGCCGTTGCGCCCATGGCGCAAAAAGCGATAGCAAACATTGCAAGTGAGAGTTATTTAGAGCCAATTTAACAGAAAATTAGGTACACATAGCATTATATACTTCATTACATTGTAGCATGATAGCTCAAAAGAAAGTTAGCAGAGAGAAGCGCTGGTCTCTAAACCTCTGGCTGAGTCGTGTATCTGCTGCCAACAGAAAAGACTAAGACATGAGGGCGGTGATATTAGGTAGAACCATTGCTTCATGTCCCAGCAATATCGAGCATGATTTTATCATCTAAGAAGCTCTTCATGGTAGGTGTGTTTGGTTTCTATAGACCTCAATCTAGCCGGGCTTTATGAGCCTAATAATATTCCATTATGCAACTGGCGCAGGTACCTGAGACAACCCAGAGTTACCATCAATCCATGAGACCATGATCATTCAGTGCCAAGTGATCCACTATGTTCATTGAATTTTTTGTTTAGGCAATTTCTTTGAGTTTATCAGGATTTAAGACATGCATAGGTGGACATCGCATGTCATAGATGCAAAGCATTAATACGAAATTGACATTGTGCATGATGTGCCAAAAGGAAGTGAGATGATATAGCCAAAATGAACAGATAACAGGAAATATTACTTCACCTGATGGTCATACATAGTAAAACATTTATTGGTACATGTGTGTAACCTACATGACCTCATTATAATGTTAGAAAGCAAATGAAAGTTGGCAGGCTGCTGCATGAACAACTAAATACATGGATTGATGTTATATATTTCTTAGGCAATTCTCCTAGTGTGAAAGCACTGAAATTGTCTTGCACTGCTGAGCTTGGTCATCTTTTTCCTCGGTGACCATCAAGAGATGCAGCTCCATCGTACAGTAAGAAATTATATACTCCTTTAGTCCGAAAAAGCTTGTCCTTCAAATGGATGTATCTAACATCAAGTTATACATCCATTTGAGGGACAAGTTTTTTTCGGACGGGGGAAGTACGTACAAGAGTAAAGATAATAACATATCCAAAGTTATCTCCTTATCTGCATGTTGCTTTCAAACCTAAGACATCTTGTTTATTAAATCCACTACTGCAGAGAGTGTAATCTGTCACTATATCCACATAGAGTATGGTCATGTCACGGTGCTGCACTGAAGAAATAGGAGTTAGGTAGCGATGTGTGTGCGTGCAGTTATCTGGATGCACCAGCCGCCGGGGTGTTGTGTGTGAGTTGGCCTGTGTGCCTGTCTGGTGTCCTAGGTACTTAAATCAGGAGCTATAACTAAACGGAGCATCGTTGATGTGATGAATAGAATTCCCAGTTCCCCTCCTGATCTCTCTCTCCCTCTCTGTTTCTTTTCCTCAAGTTAGCTGCTCAAATCAAGCAAGGCCCTCACGCTGGCAACCATACCGGCCAGGGGGTGGTATAGGCCACCAATTTAAATGTTTCAGAGCAAGGAGCATTATGCGATTTTTTTTGACGGGAAATTATCAATTGAGCCTAAGATATTCACTACTTGTCTGCATTTTTGTGTCAAAATGTTTCCATAATAACAATGTAGATTGGAGAAGCCATATTGACTGAAGTCTACATCACACAATCACACATTCACATTCATTAAACTATTACTTCATGTGTAGAAGTAAACACATTTTTTTGTGGGTAGTAAACACATCACTTCAGGGTGTCAAAATCATTCATACGTTTTCAGTGCAACTTATGCCTTAGCTACAGGTCTTCAAGAGTGTATCATTTGTTTTACTCTGGCAAGTGATGGATGTACAGGTACAAAAAAGGAACATGTATAAACAAAAATTAGGAACACAAGAACGAATACCTAGCAGCAGAGGAAAAGAAAATGTCAAAAGGCAGAGGTCATAGTCCACGCACCGACATCGGAGGGGCCAAAACACAGGTATGAAGGACAGTAGGTACAAAATAAATACTCCTATATAACATTAGCCAGAGAAAAAGGAAAACCCAGGTTTTTCAGATTTTACTCAATCAATGATAGGAATAAGAAGTAACTGATTTTAAAGATAAATTGTGATCCATATATTAAAGAAGATAGGGTCACCAGTGCCCGGGATAATATCTAAAAGTACTTTGATGCTCAGGATGTAGGAGAGAACTCTGGCTCGTAAAAAGGAAACAAAACATTACATGTGATAAATGGATGGCTTTTTAAGATACAGAGACTATTTGATTACATCCAATTTGTCAACTCACTGCATATCACCAGTCCTTGCAATAATAGATTGATATAACTGTGAGAAATTTCAGAACTGCATCTCCTGGGAAGGCCAGCATGCCATGCCCACGGTTAGAACCAAAACCAAATTTGCATTAGTAGAAATAACCATCGACTTGGTTGAGGAAAAAAACTAAATAGCACTCCGTCAAACAACTGCACTGAAATGACCAACATACACCGAAAACAAAGTGGTTTCTGGTGGTCAATAGGCTAATTTGAACAGACTTGGCATTAGCTAAAGTACTTGTGGCTGCTGGGCATGGTAGGGAAAACATATATATTAACACAACCTAGGCTGACCATAGATTTTCTTTTATTCTTTTCTAACCTTATCTGTAACAAAACATGAATAAGCACCAATAAGTGAGCACGTTAAAAACAGTGGGGGACCTTACGCACCGGGCGGATGCTGCCACACAACAATCTCTTGGCTCACTCATGGTCGGATTCAATTAGTTACCACTGAAAATAAGTTTGTCTCTTTCCATTTGAGATATTGTTGTTGAACAAAGATAGAAGGTCAAAATATGTCCTTGGGTGATAGATGTGGAATAACAACAGAGAATGCGTGAGCAAGTGGCGCAAGTAGCCGAAGCAAAACAAGCATTAAAACCATTATACTTAGATGGCATATTTATCCATCCTGATAACATTATGGTTCAGGCATACCAACGCAAGGAGATACTTAGATGGTGTCTTTATACATAACTCGCTCAGGCATATACTACAAGAAATATGTCAACTTGTGACCCTCAATATTGGCCGCTGAAAGGTCATTGTTTTTCATTTGCGACCTTTTTTTTGACCAAAAACAGAAGGTCAAAAGCTAGCGGTCGTAAACTGAAATTAACGACCTTCTGTAAAAGGTCGTTGGTTCTTCGACCAAAATTTTGGTCACTAGCAGCCTCCCGAGACCACGTAGAATCCAGCGTGGCAAGCTGACGTGGATAAGAATCAGCCCGGTCCAGTTCGGTGTTTTACATGGGTCGAGCCCAACAATTCAGTCGGTGCTTTACTTGGGCCAAGCCCAACAATTCAGTCTTCCTATTATTATTTTCCTACGAATTTTGTTCAGCTATATGGGTCAAGCCCAATAATTCAGCATTTTGAATTTTTGGACCGTGGCCTTCCTGGCTCAATAGTTTCAGTTTTTTTCTCATAAGACGGGTCCTAATTGTCAGTTTCTAGTAATGGGTCCCAAGGTCAGTTCATATTTCAATTTGACAGTAAATAAGTAACCAATATTTAAATCAGCACCGACAAAAAACAATGTTTGAAATATAACTAGAATGGCAATCACAGTATTACAACGCGGATACATTTTTTTATAGGTAAACACAGATACATCATACAACAAAAATACAATGGCAGTCACAGTAATACAGATACATGTATTACAAGCTCTACTACTCCTGTCCATGGACCTCCTTTCAATCTGCTTTTGCATGGAGCTTCTTTTGCATAGAGCTCGTATCAGAGGAAATCCACATTGTTAGTACTACTAACAATAAAAACAATTAAGAACAAAATACAGAACAAGTATACAAGCAAGCAGTTGGGTACAGATCACTTTGGAAAGCACAAAATACCATTTGGCTGGACATGAAAATCATAGTACTAACCACATTAACAGTCTTTTATTGCAGGGTCAACAATGAAATAGAAGCATAGCAACAGAACTAAAAAGATGAATGACACCCAATGCGTCATAGCAACACCCTATTATATTGCCTTACCAAAAGTACTAGCAGAAAAAACTCTAATAACCAGGTCTACAACTCAATGCATCATAGCAACAGAACTAAAAAGATGAATGACACCCAAGTAATTTTAGATGGAAACAAGTACAGCTAGCAATCTAACATGTATTGTGGCACCAGCAAAAGAGCAAGACACGAAGGAATTTTAGCTTTAGATTACAAAAAATTATGTGTACAAGGCAATTCAGCATTTAAGTTGAAGGTGTTCGGTAGCAAAACAAAACATGATATATACTAAACAACTTGAACTGGTAATACACAACTAAATTGGCTATTAAGCAAGTTCAGGTTTCTTATCCAAACAAGGATGAGAAATCTGCTCCTAAAATAACAATGCTATGTGCAGGCTTGGAGAATGACATGAAAGGCTATTTACTTCTCCATAAGTACAGAAGTAGTATTTGCATCAGTACAACTACACTAGCACATATTAGCAAACTATAGGCAAGTTTGTGGTTTTCAAAAAAAAGGCTGCAACAGATACATTTTTGGGCAATACAAGTTCACAGGGACCATAACACCTACGCAGCAATGATTTCTTTTCCGATTTTGCTGTTGCGCTTCATCTTTTTCAAATTTTGGGCACCCTGAGGCAAAGAAATAGCTGGTATAAGAATATGCATTAAGAGGCGAAAGATAACTGTACTTTTTTGTGTGAGAAAAGATAACTATAGTTAGCTAGCAAGCATTAAATTTTGCAGAGTCAGAGACAACTAAACTACAGTCAACTACAGTTAGCTAGCAAGCATTAAGGGCTAAGTCAGAGACAGCTAAAACATGACATTCTTTCGCAGAGTACAACACGAACGCATACTGCATACGCACTTCCGCAGAAGCTAGAGACAACCAAAATTTGCACAGGGAGTTGACCTTGAATCTGAACTACTGCAACATGATGCAAAAGAGCGTGCCAAGAATAGGTCATCTTCCTCCCGGTGATCTTGCAGGAGCGCCACCCCATGCAGAGCGGCTGGAACGTCCAAATCCTCCGCCTAGCCATGTGCCCCTGGAACAAGCTGGCGCCACCGGTAGAGCCATTCCCTGATGGCACCCAAAAACATAGTCAGAAATACCAAACTCGAGGGGACTGGATCGGACGAGGGAGGCAGAGCTTGGGTCAGCGGCTTACTGTGGAGAAGGGGGGCGCTTCTGAGAGCGGAGGTGGAGGAGGACAGCGAAGAGGCCCTGTGGAAGAGCGTGCCCAAAGCCTGCAGGGCGGACGCCATGGACGGCGGCAGCCGCAGGAGCAGCGGAGTGGAGCACGCGCGGCTGGTGCTCGACGGTTTGCTGCCCTGGGCAGCAGCTGGGTGGGAGGACTTGTGCTGGGAGCGAGACTGGATCTGGGGGATTGGAAAGGACTTGTGCTAATATGACGAGGGGGTCGTCGACGGTAGCTGCTCGATCGCACACAACAGCGAGACGCGGTCAAAACTGAGGCTCCGCTGCGGGGAGAAAGGGGACAGGATCGAGAGGAGCATCCTTGTGATCTGGATCGCGAGCCCACTGCCGCCGTCGTGGGTCTGGAAGCACCGCCTCACTTGCTCAATCTGGGTTGTAGATGGTGGGGGTGACAGCGGATGGGGGTGGGAGGGAGAGGGTTTGGGTTGGGGCGGCGGCGGCTGTGGGTGTGAGCGAGACGGAGGAAGGGGAGCGGCGAATCCCGCCGGGGTAGGGGATGGATCGGGGTGGGTGGAAGAGAGAGGCGGCGGCGGGATGGGGAAGGAGAGGGCGGCGACGGGGGGCCGTCGTCGTCGATCTGGATCGGGGAGAGGGATTGGGGTGGGTGGCGGATCTGGAGCGAAAGAATGGAGGCATGGGAGGGAGGAATGAGAGAAAGAATGGAGGCGGGGGGGGGGGTGGGTGGAAAATGTCCATGAGGACATACCTAGGGTTTCGGCACGGGTGGGTTTGGGCCGTTGGATCCGAAAGCATCCGACGGTGGTTGATGCGTGATCCGCGTGATATGCCCATGGTCCAATCAGAACGCAGCAAACCATTTGATGACCTTATGACCATATAAATTGGTCAAGATCGATTCAAGATAAAAAATTTCATTCCATTTTTCAGTGCTCAAAATGAGTTTTTTTGTGAAAGTCCTATCAAATATTTGTTAAAATGATCTCATATTGTGCACAATGGTGCATCTTGAAATTCCAAAAAATGTTGCCTAAGGGAGTTTTCATTTTCTTTGCACGGAAAATTCATTTTCCATTTTTCGAGTGCCCGAAATGAGGTTTTTTTGTGAAGGACCTACCATATATTTGTTGCAAAATTGTACCAAATCAATTTTCTAAAATACCAGGACATATTTAATGCACAATTGACCAAATGGTTGGGTGTAAAAAAATTTGATCCACCTCTCGTGAAAAAGACAAATTTCCGCCGATTTAGGTGGAAGCGGGTCAAATTTGAACTGTAGCTACCTCGTAGTTTGCTCTTTATTTTTTCCAAAAATCATTTCTAGGTACATAAGTATCTATTTAATCAGAGAAACACCAAAAAAATTCCAAGATTCAACCACTAGCTAGGAACGGTTATTCCCGCCGTTTTGACCGCATTTTGAAACGGGCATAAAAAATTCAAAAAAAAAAATCAAAAAATTGGAAAACCTTCGCATTGTTTCATTATATGCGGTCAAGTTACCAGCAAAAATTATAAACTTGTAATACGGCAATTATTTAAAAAAAGTGTTCTCAGAAATGAGGTATCATGCGTGAAGATTCATGGCCTTTAAGCCAAATGATCAATCTTATGGCCACATTCATGGCATAGTTTGTTCAAATGATGTCATATTGTGCACAAGGGTACATCTTGGAATTCCAAACAATGTTGCCTAAGGGAGTTTTCATTTTCTTTGCACGGAAAATTCATTTTCCTTTTTTCGAGTGCCCGAAATGAGGTTTTTTTGTGAAGGACCTACCATATATTTGTTGCAAAATTGGACCAAATCAAATTTATAAAATACTAGGACATATGTAATGCACAATTGACCAAATGGTTGGGTGTAAATTTTTTTGATCCACCTCTCGTGAAAAAGACAAATTCCCGCTGATTCAGTTGGAAGCGGGTCAAATTTGAACTGTAGCAACCTTGTAGTTTGCTCTTTATTTTTTCCAAAAATCATTTCTAGGTACATAAGTATCTATTTAATCAGAGAAACACCAGAAAAATTCCAAGATTCAACCACTAGCTAGGAACGGTTATTCCCGCCGTTTTGACCGCATTTTGAAACGGGCATAAAAAATTCAAAAAAAAATAAAAAAATTGGAAAACCTTCGCATTGTTTCATTATATGTGGCCAAGTTACCAGCAAAAATTATAAACTTGTAATACGGCAATTATTTTAAAAAAGTGTTCTGAGAAATGAGGTATCATGCGTGAAGATTCATGGCTTTCAAGCCAAATGATCTATCTTATGGCCACATTCATGGCATAGTTTGTTCAAATGATCTCATATTGTGCACAAGGGTACATCTTGGAATTCCAAACAATGTTGCCTAAGGTACTTTTCATTTTCTTTGCACGGAAAATTCATTTTCCATTTTTCGAGTGCCCGAAATGAGGTTTTTTTGTGAAGGACCTACCATATATTTGTTTCAAAATTGGACCAAATAAATTTTCTAAAATACTAGGACATATGTAATGCACAATTGACCAAATGGTTGGGTGTAAAAGTTTTTGATCCACCTCTCGTGAAAAAGACAAATTCCAGCCGATTCAGGAGGAAGCGGGTCAAATTTGAACTGTAGCTACCTCGTAGTTTGCTCTTTATTTTTTGCAAAAATCATTTCTAGGTACATAAGTATCTATTTAATCAGAGAATCATCAAAAGGTCTCCAAGATTCAACCACTAGCTAGGAACGGCCAAGGCCGCCGTTTTGACCGCATTTTGAAACGGGCATAAACAATTAAAGAAAAATCAAAAAATTGGAAAACCTTCGCATTGTGTCATCATATGTGACCAAGTTTCTAGGAAAAATAATAAACTTGTAATACGGCAATTATTTTTAAAAAGTGTTCACAGAAATGAGCTATCATGCGTGAAGATTCATGGCTTTCAAGCCAAATGATCAATCTTATGGCCACATTCATGGCATAGTTTGTTCAAATGATCTCATATTGTGCACAAGGGTGCATCTTGGAATTCCAAACAATGTTGCCTAAGGGAGTTTTCATTTTCTTTGCATGGAAAATTCATTTTCCATTTTTTGAGTGCCCGAAATGAGGTTTTTTTGTGAAGGAACTACCAAATAATTGTTGCAAAAATGGACCAAATCAATTTTCTAAAATACTAGGACATATTTAATGCACAATATACCAAATGGTTAGGTGTAAAAAGTTTTGATCCACCTCTCGTGAAAAAGACAAATTTCTGCCGATTCAGTTGAAAGCGAGTCAAATTTGAACTGTAGCTACCTCGTAGTTTTCTCTTTATTTTTTCCAAAAATCATTTATAGATACATAAGTATCTATTTAATCAGAGAAACACCAAAAAAATTCCAAGATTCAACCACTAGCTAGGAACGGTTATTCCCGCTGTTTTGACCGCATTTTGAAACGGGCATAAAAAATTCAAAAAAATCAAAAAATTGGAAAACCTTCGCATTGTTTCATTATATGTGGCCAAGTTACCAGAAAAAATTATAAACTTGTAATACAACAATTATTTTAAAAAAGTGTTCTCATAAACGAGCTATCAAGTGTGAAGATTCATGGCTTTCAAGCCAAATGATCAATCTTATGGCCACATTCATGACATAGTTTGTTCAAATGACCTCATATCGTGCACAAGGGTGCATCTTGGAATGGTAGACAATGTTGCCTAAGGAAGTTTTCATTTTCTTTGGACAAAAAATTCATTTTCCATTTTTTCTAGTGCCCAAAATGAGTTTTTTGTGAAGGACCTACCATATATTTGTTGCAAAATTGGACCTAATCAATTTTATAAAATACTAGGCCATATATAATGCACAATTGACAAAATGTTTGGGTGTCAAAAGTTTTGATCCACCTCTGGTGAAAAAGACAAATTCCCGCCGATTCAGGAGGAAGCGGGTCAAATTAGAACTGTAGGTGCCTCATAGTTTGCTCTTTATTTTTTCCAAAAATCATTTCTAGTTACATAAGTACCTATTTAATCATAAATACATGGTTTGGTGGTGATACGTCGAGGTTTGGACGGTGGCCGAGGGCCCCAACTCTAGAGCGCGTAAACTCGCATGCCTGCCGCGTGGTCACCGCGTGACCATGGCGTTGCCATGTGTTCTGGGCGGCCTAGGCATGTCTAGTGGGTTGGGCACTCCCCAGGTAGGTGCTAGGAAGAAAATCACAACATAAGATTCTCACGAGGAGACCGATCGATGCTCAAACATGAATAAGCAGCCAAGTGTTTGATTAGCGGTACGGGAAATGCACATGGCTAATGGGCGTGAGTTTTGGCTGAGGATGATCAGTTACTAAGAAGACCGTCTTCACAAATTTTTAGCTCAAAAGGAGGAGCCTAGGTGGTACTTGCTTTGCAAAGTACCACACTGGACATAAATACGAACGTTGAAGCTGGGCTCAAAATAATGAATGGATTGAGCTGACATTTGGTGGAGGATGGTTATTTGGGCATAGGAAAGCACTGTAGAAAATGGATACCATTTGGACATGCCAAAGTGGTACTTCCTTCACAAAGTGTTTTTCTAAACAGTAGGAAAATTAATATTTTTGAATTATTTTTGAACTAGGCAAGGAAGGTTTTTTACATATTTGACAAAGATATGACCCAAAGAATTTATGAGAATTTTTTGAGAATTTTGGGAATGACAGAAATATAGGTTGCTTCACAACCTAGGGCAAAAACTGCCACATGGACATGACACATAGGCAAAACTGATGAGGTGGCGCCTAGTCATAGCAACCCACCACAATTTACAAGGTTATGACCATCTATATTGGTCATGATCAGCTAGAAATAAGGCAGCAGACCAGTGCTATCTGCTTTATGACCATTTCATGTAAGGAAATTACGACCTTCCTGACCAAAATGGTCGTTATAGTTTAGGGTTTGGAGCCCCCCGAACAGCTTTTGACCAATTGGTCTCAAATGGTCATAGATCTATGACCAATTCTTCCAGGGTCATTGACAGAAGGTCACTAGTTGACATATTTCTTGTAGTGATATCCGGCCTGATAATAGCATGGGTAACACGATAGACTAACAACATCAACTTACATCCAAAGAAAGCTATGAAAGCAGTTTGTGATAGCTTATTTACACCGACTTCATAAAGCAAACGACATAGCCAACATATAAACAGAAGTAGAATTAACTATATAGATTTAGGAATATAGTGCAAGTCAATGATAAGGGAGCTTACATTTCCTTACTATAGTACATGTCAGTGTCTCATCTAGCACAAAGGCCTGAACCACTGTGACGCTTAACATATTTTTGAACATCTAATTTAAAGGAGCAAAAAAGAATGAAATGTATGTGAAAATAAGATCAATGCTTGACAAACAGTACCATATATGATAGTTTGATAGAAAAAAGAAACAAAAAACAATAGAACAGATTAAAAAACAATGATGTTTATAAAAAAGACAGAAGGTAATCGATGAACCAAAGCTTGTGTCAAGCTCATCACTAATGTGAAGTATCAGCAGGCAATAGCAGCCTTATTACATTAGAAATAAGTGACCTGTGAGACCCTGCCCTGTTTTGCTTAACTACAGGGAAAAGGTACAGATATCTCTACCTATTTATGTGCAGAGAAGTTATAAATCAGCATGTTCATCTGAGGACTAATGAAACTGAAACACTGAAATTAGCAGCATAGTACAACTACTGAACTGGTAAAGAAAAACAGTCTTACAGTACATGTTAAAAAAAAACTAAATCTGTAACATGCGCATCCCGCAGAAATATATAATTCACGGGTTTAAAGCAATACATCGTGTAGGTACTGTACATGGCCATATCCAGTGCGTCTTGTTTTGTAGTTAACCATAAGCATTCGAATAGAAAAAGGGGGCACCATTGATATTGACGTCAAAATTAAATATTTATGCCTACTAATAGAGACATCATGAGGTAGAAGGTGCAACAGGTTTAACGTGACACTAAATTAGACAAAGGTAACGACCTCACTTCCAAACCAATTTAGCATCTCCGATCTACACATAGAATCTAAACCATTTGCTCAACAAATCAGGATACAGTAGCCATATACCGCCATATACCAACATAATAGAAGAAATTGTATAAGATCAAGCCATCTAAAGGGGGCTCATGTTGTAGATGCAACCGGTAGATGGAGTAGCACCAGCAGCAAGATAGAGAAGTTACATCAAATAGAGACCAAGGACATGACCTGGATGGAACACAAAGCAACCGGCAAGGCAAATTAAAAGGGGCGTGATGTTTTATAGTAGAGATATATAAAATATGCATTTATATTTAACTATACATGTATTCATTCCATCTATCTATTATCCTGATTATTTAGGACATTGTTGTTCAAACTGTCAATGAAGAATTTTCTAAAATATTATGGACCACAAGATGCTATATAAATGAATATACGTATCGCCATAATTAGCAAGAACCATGGAAAGAAAACTGGAAGATGATGGACATCAAATCTGAAGTAGAAGCACTATGGATAACAAATCAATGATTTGTATATGCAGCAGCAACCTAAGGTCCTTACATGGAGGAAAAGCATGGAAAGTGAAGATGGTTCCAGGCCTAGAAAAGAGGAGAAGTCGAGGTGAAGAAATAGACAGATAAAAGGTTGACCTGGACTTGGGAAGACGACGGCCATGGAGAAATGACCTAGTGGATGCAGCGAGACCTCAACACTTGCTCTTCCTCGCCGTCTGCAAATAGTATAATGGCTAAAACAGTAAGAAAATGCAAACACACAAGCACAACAGATATATAGAAATATAAAACACGAGACCTGAAAATTTTAATATAGAAGGGTGTGATATGTGAAGCACCATTTTCCAATAGTAGTGAAGGAGTCCAACAATGGTCGGCCTTAAGAAGTCACCTAGCAATTTGCTAGCCAGTCAATTAGCATCCCGAGGCTTGCAAAGTCGGTGAAAACACATATGACAGCAACCACCTAGAGATAGATAAAAGGAAAACCGCTACCATGCAAATTGAGACAATCGTCAGGCAGACATAACCATCCACTCCCAAACAATATAGCAAACATAGAACCAATAAACTTGGAGACTTACATGTTAGACTGCAAGAACTCTCCTGCACACCAAAGTAACATGGCCTCATGCAGAACAAAGGGACCTAAGAATGGCCCATAGACCAACTGATGTAGCAGAGAAAACGCAACAAATTTGAATCACTGCACGGCATCCGCTAGAAACCAATGGATTGAACAGGACATGCAGAAAGATTATGGTACTGCATACATCAAAAGAGGCCAAGACATGACATGGAGGAGTGCATATCCTACGGGAAAAGAAAAACCAGTTGGAGGTTAGCCATCATGGAAGGAGGTGGATTGCGACCCCCTTGTCAGATCCAGCATCACATATCCTTGGGTATTCTCGTCTACACATCGTAATGGAAGGACCCGTACCCTTATGCTTGGCTCCCTGCCTTCATGGCTACCGCCACGCCCCCTTTTCGCCCGGACAACTTCCTCCTTGCCAGCTAACACTATCTGCATAAGAACCCAAAAAAAAGGACGCCATGAATTAGAGGGATGAGCTCAGGCCTATAATCTGCACATAAAGATGAGAATTTGTTGGGATCAAATTAAAAGATACATGGGCACCCAAACCATAGCTGCAGAATAAAGATTAATTATGAGGAACTAAACAGAAGGACGAACTCATGTGGGGATGCAGCCGGAAGGAAGAAGGGAGGATGTGTTGCTGAAAGAGCTCATCTGTGTCGGCATCTCCTCCATGAACTGGCAGCCATCCTCGACCTGTCCTCCTCTGCAGGCAGCACGCCTGGGTGGTTCCTCTGCTGCAGCAGCCGCCCCTACTTTCTTGGCAGAGACCCGCGCCCGATCCGGCCAAATCGAGAATGCGGGGAGGTGTCAATCTACAGGCGCGATGACAACGGCGGTACACAAAGGCCGAGCAGGCGGCAATCGGGGTTGCGCGTAGAGAAGGCACATGGGCAGATGCGTCCGCGCCCGTGAGGACAAGCAGCGCCTCCATTGCTGCACCAAGTGCGCCGGAGAAGAGGCCCGATAGAACAAATGGGAGCGCCGCCGCCGATGAAACAGGTGGGGAGAAGGCGATGGCGAAAGAGGCTGGACGACCACTCCTCCTCCAGGGCATCCCCTTGGTCACGCCCTCTCCTCCTCTGTGAGCCCCCTCCTCCTCTGCATCCCCTCCATTGTAGCCTCTCCGCCATGCAAGAGGGGACCTGGACGGTGGCGGCCAGTGGGTGGAGGGGACACACGGGAAAGGCTGGTGTCGTCACTGCCGCCGGGGAAGCTCGTCCGCGCCCGCACACCTCGCATCCCGTGGTGGAACAGATGCGGGAGGATGGAGGACGAGGAGGAAGCGAGCGAGACGGCTAGGGTTCGTGAGAGGGGAGGGGGAGACGCGGGCGTGCGGCGGCCGAAGCTTGCCGGAACCGGCCGGCGTGGATAGGGGCGATGGGGAGAGAGGGGTTTGTGAGAGAGAGGGGGGGAGGGGGAGGCGAGTTGGACGGGAGGCGGCGGCGAGGCGAGGGTTTCTCCATGGGAGCGGCTGCAATTTATACCCGCACACGTAAAAAGACTAAAATGCCCTCGACGGGGCACATAATTTACAGGCGGTGGCAGCAAGCGAATTAGGGGCGACGTGGCTGGCTTCGTCGTGCCTACCATTTCTTCAGGGTTTATATGTTCAATTGGACATGATCTGCTATGACTATTTTCACAGCAGCCTTGAAGCTGCAGTACTATCTATGTTACGTGCTTCTGTTATGACCGGGGTAACTTATACCCCGTAGGAGGCCCACTAGGCAGGTTTAGTAGGGGTTTAGCCCATAAGTTATCTTATTTTTATTAGCATCGTGGTTATATAAACAAGCTGTAAGACTCTTTTGAAGATTAAGCAATAAGACAATTCTATTGCCCGGCTCCTCCCACGCGCACGACGGCGCCCAGCCGCCAGCAGCCGCGTGCTCATCCACGTCCAACTCCCTCCTTTCCCTACAACCTCCGGCCTAGACCCGGTAGAGCCCTAGCTCCTACCAGCTTGGTATCAGTTAGCTCAGTTTCGATCATGTCTTCGCCGCCGCCAACCCCATCCCTCCCGCTGCCGACCTCCACCACCGCGCCGCTGCCCTCTCCATCTACGCCGCTGGTCCCCACCTCTGGCGCACCCACCGCCCAAATGTCGGCTCCCTCCACCGCGCTGCCCGCCGCCGTCTACACCTCGGAGGAGGTCACCGGGGTCCTCCACGACCTCGTCACAGCAGTCCGGGGGATCCGGCTATACTTGGCCAGCCCCTACGGGCCGCCGCCACCCCGCCGCCGGCCGCCGCCACCGGCCCTGCCGTGGTACTCGCCGCACATGGCGGCGTTCACTGGGCCGCTGCAGCCGCCGCCCGCCACCACCCCGCAGTGGCCGCAATGGCCGTCGCTGGCCCTCGCGGCGCCCCCCGCGCCGATCGCCCCCGTGTAGCAGCCGCTGCCGCTGCCGGCCCCTCCGCCGCTCAGCACCGGTAGGCTCCGACCACGCCGGGAGGCGTTCCGATCAAGCAGATCCGCTTCCCACCATCGCCATCACCGCTCCCGGCCTGGCTGTCCGGGTCATCGCCACAGCTGGTCTACACTATGGCTGGGGACCAGCCGGCGCCCACCCTACCGTACGGCGATCCATCCGGCTCCGCGGGTCCCTACGCGGGCCGCGCTGACCCGCCGTTCCACGAGGGACCCCCGGTCCCCACCGACCGGGCGCCACCATCCTTGCTGCTCCGCACCACCGAGCCATTCGGCCACAGCGGTCATACCCAGATGCCGTCATGATTCGCCAACATCGACTTCGCCACCTACGACGGTACTGAGGACCCCCTCAACTGGCTCAACCAGTGCAAGCAGTTCTTCCGCGGGCAACACACACTCGCGTCGGACCGCACCTAGCTCGCCTCTTATCACCTCCAGGGCGCCGGACAAACATGGTATTACACCCTCGAGCAGGACGAGGGCGGCATGCCCCTTGGGAACGTTTTCATGAGCTATGCCTCCTTCGTTTCGGGTCGCCGATCCGTGAGAGCCGACTGGCGGAGCTCGGCCGCCTTCCCTTCATCTCCACGATGCAGGACTTCGCCGACCGTTTCCAGGCCCTGGCATGCCACGCACCGGGTGTGACGGTGCAGCTGCGGGCCGGGCTCTTCGTCGGCGGTCTTCCGGATCACATCCGCATGGACGTGGAGCTGCGGGGACCCCAGGACCTCCAGACGGCCATGTACTATGCTCACGCCTTTGAGCGTCGCGCGCAGGCCTTGCAGCAGGCGACACTGACTCGAGGTGGCCGACAGACCGCCCCCGACAACACCTATGCCAGGCTGGATGCCCCCGGCCGCTCCAGCAGCGACCGCTCCAGCCGCGACGCGGCCCTTCCGTCGGCTCTCTTAGGCCGAGCAGCTCGAGCAACGTCGCCAGGGGCTTTGCTATAACTGCGATGAGCCCTATGTGCCGGGCCACGTCTACCCGTGCCTCTTCTACTTGGAGATAGCCGACTACGTCGAGGAGGACACACCCGCCGACGGGCTTGGCGAGTTGCCGCCACCAGTTGCTGCGGAGGCCGCCCCGCGCTCGCTCCGGCGACGGCGCTCGTGGTCTCGCTCCATGCGCTCGCCGGCATCCGCGACGAGCGGACTATGCTTTTGCCGGTGACGATTCACGGCTAGCGCCTGGTGGCCCTCCTGGATACGGGCTCCACGCATAACTTCCTGCCCGAGGCTACCATGCGCCGCTTAGCACTTCAGCCGACGGGCAGGGAGCAACTTCGGGTCACGGTGGCTAACGGCGACCGCCTCTAGTGCCATGGGCTGGCGCAGAACGTGCCCCACACCATCGGCGACGAGCACTTCACCATCACGTGCGCCGGCATCGACTTGGTCTGCTTCGACTTCATCCTTGGTGTCAACTTCTTGTGGACTCTCGGTCCCATCCTCTGGGACTTCAACGCCCTGACGATGACCTTCTGGCGTCCAGGTCACCGCGTCCGGTGGGAGGGCATTGGGGGCGCCTCACCAGCAACGCCGCAGCTTCAGCTGGCCGCGACCGCCACCGAGCCTGAGCATCCACTGTTGGATCACATCCCGCAGCAGCACGGCGACCTCTTTGACGAGCCTCAGGGCCTTCCGCCAGCCTGGGTGTATGATCACAGCATTCATCTCCTGCCGGGCACGAGACCGGTTGTAGTGTGATACGTCCATTTTGCATCATGCTTTTATATCGATATTTATTGCATTATGGGCTGTTATTACACATTATGTCACAATACTTATGCCTATTCTCTCTTATTTTACAAGGTTTGCATGAAGAGGGAGAATGCCGACAACTGGAATTCTGGGCTGGAAAGGGAACAAATATTAGAAACCTATTCTGCACAACTCCAAAAGTCCTGAAACTCCACGGAAGTTATTTTTGGAAATAATAAAAAATACTGAGCGAAGAAAATACCAGAGGGGACCCACACACTGGGCATGAGGGTGGGGGGCGCGCCCCCTGCCTCGTGGGCCCCCTGGTGGCCCTCCGGTGTCCATCTTCTGCTATATGAAGTCTTCTGTCTGAAGAAAAATCATAAGCAAGCTTTCGGGACGAGACTCCACCGCCACGAGGCGGAACCTTGGCAGAACCAATCTAGGGCTCTGGCGGAGCTGTTCTGCCGGTGACACTTCCCTCCGGGAGGGGGAAATCATCGCCATCGTCATCACCAACGTTCCGCTCATCGAGAGGGGGCCAATCTCCATCAACATCTTCACCAGCACCATCTCCTCTAAAACCCTAGTTCATCTCTTGTATCCAATCTTTGTCTCCAAGTCTGGAATTGGTACCTGTAGGTTGCTAGTAGTGTTGATTACTCCTTTTAGTTGATGCTAGTTGGTTTATTTGGTGGAAGATCATATGTTCAGATCCTATATGCATATTAATACTCCTCTGATTATGAACATGAATATGCTTTGTGAGTAGTTACGTTTGTTCCTGAGGACATGGGAGAAGTCTTGCTATTAGTAGTCATGTGAATTTGGTATTCGTTCGATATTTTGATGAGATGTATGTTGTCTCTCCTCTAGTGGTGTCATGTGAACGTCGACTACATGACACTTCACCATTATTTGGGCCTAGAGGAAGGCATTGGGAAGTAATAAGTAGATGATGGGTTGCTAGAGTGACAGAAGCTTAAACCCTAGTTTATGCGTTGCTTCGTAAGGGGCTGATTTGGATCCATATGTTTCATGCTATGGTTAGGTTTACCTTAATACTTCTTTTGTAGTTGCGGATGCTTGCAATAGGAGTTAATCATAAGTGGGATGCTTGTCCAAGTAAGGACAGCACCCAAGCACCGGTCCACCCACATATCAAATTATCAAAGTACCGAACGCGAATCATATGAACGTGATGAAAACTAGCTTGACGATAATTCCCATGTGTCCTCGGGAGCGCTTTTCTCTATATAAGAGTTTGTCCAGGCTTGTCCTTTGCTACAAAAAGGATTGGGCCACCTTGCTGCACTTTATTTACTTTTGTTACTTGTTGCTCGTTACAAATTACCTTATCACAAAACTATCTGTTACCTATAATTTCAGTGCTTGCAGAGAATACCTTGCTGAAAACCGCTTATCATTTCCTTCTGCTCCTCGTTGGGTTCGACACTCTTACTTATCGAAAGGACTACGATAGATCCCCTATACTTGTGGGTCATCAAGACTCTTTTCTGGCGCCGTTGCCGGGGAGTGAAGCGCCTTTGGTAGGTGGAATTTGGTAAGGGAAAATTTATATAGTGTGCTGAAATTTACTGTCACTTGTTACTATGGAAAGTAATCCTCTGAGGGGCTTGTTCGGGGTATCTTCACCCCGACCAGTAGAGCAAAGAGTTGCTCCTCAACCTACTGAACCTACTGAAAATGAAAATGTCTACTTTGAAATTCCTTCGGGTATGATAGAGAAACTGCTAGCTAATCCTTTTGCAGGAGATGGAACATTGCATCCCGATTTACACTTAATCTATGTGGATGAAGTTTGTGGATTATTTAAGCTTGCAGGTATGCCCGATGATGTTATCAAGAAGAAGGTCTTCCCTTTATCTTTGAAGGGAGATGCATTGACATGGTACAGGCTATGTGATGATATGGGATCATGGGACTATAAGCGATTGAAATTGGAATTTCATCAGAAGTTTTATCCTATGCATCTTGTTCATCGTGATCGTAATTATATATATAATTTTTGGCCTCGCGAAGGAGAAAGCATCGCTCAAGCTTGGGGGAGGCTTAAGTCAATGTTATATTCATGCCCCAATCATGAGCTCTCAAGAGAAATGATTATTCAAAATTTTTATGCTCGGCTTTCTGACAACAATCGTTCCATGCTCGATACTTCTTGTACTGGTTCCTTTATGATGAAGACTATTGAATTCAAATGGAATTTATTGGAGAGAATTAAACGCAACTCTGAAGATTGGGATCTCGACGAAGGTAAGGAGTCAGGTATAACACCTAAGTTTGATTGTGTTAAATATTTTATGGATACCGATGTTTTTCGTAAATTTAGCACTAAATATGGACTTGACTCTGAGATAGTAGCTTCTTTATGTGAATCCTTTGCTACTCATGTTGATCTCCTTAAGGATAAGTGGTTTAAATATCATCCTCCCATAGAAGTAAAAGTAGTTGCACCTATTTAAGTTGAAGAAAAGACTATCACTTATAATGATCCTATTGTTCCTACTGCTTATGTTGAGAAACCACCTTTCCCTGTTAGAATAAAGGATCATGCTAAAGCTTCAACTGTGTTTCGTAGAAGCAATATTAGAACTTATACACCTCCTGAGCAAGTTAAGGTTGAGCCTAATATTGCTATTGTTAAGGATCTCTTGGCTGATAATATTGATGGGCATGTTATTTATTTCTGTGAGGAAACTACTAGAATTGCTAAACCGTGTGCTAAAGATAAACATAGACCTGTGGCAGGCATGCCTGTTATTTCAGTTAAAATAGGAGATCATTGTTATCATGGCTTGTGTGATATGGGTGCCAGTGCTAATGCAATACCTATTTCTCTATATCAAGAAATTATGCATGATATTACACCGACTGAGTTAGAAGAAATTGATGTCACAATTAAGCTTGCCAATAGAGATACTATTTCACCAATTGGGATTGTTAGAGATGTTGAAGTCTTGTGTGGGAAAACTAAATATCCTGCTGATTTTCTTGTTCTTGGTTCCCCACAAGATAGCTTTTGTCCCATTATATTTGGTAGACCCTTCTTGAACACTGTTAATGCTAAGATAGACTGCGAAAAGGATGTTGTTACTATTGGTTTGGGTGATATGTCTCATGAGTTCAATTTTTCTAAATTTCGTAGACAACACCATGAAGAGGAATTGCCTAGTAAGGATGAAATTATTGGTCTTGCTTCTATTGCCGTGCCTCCTAGTGATCCTTTAGAACAATATTTGCTAGACCATGAAAATGATATGTTTATGAATGAAAGAAGGGAAATAGATGAAGTATTCTTTAAACAGGGACCTATTCTGAAACACAACTTGCCTGTTGAAATCCTAGGGGATCCTCCTCCACCCAAGGGTGATCCCGTGTTCGAGCTTAAACCTTTACCTGATACTCTTAAATATGCTTATCTTGATGAAAAGAAGATATATCCTGTTATTATTAGTGCTAACCTTTCAGAGAAGGAGGAAGAAAAATTATTGAAAACTCTGAAGAAGCACCGTGCTGCTATTGGATATACTCTTGATGATCTAAAGGGCATTAGTCCCACTCTATGTCAACACAAAATAAATTTGGAGAAAGACGCCAAACCAGTTATTGATCAACAACGACGATTAAATCCTAAGATGAAAGAAGTGGTAAGAAAGGAAATATTAAAGCTCCTTGAGGCAGGTATAATTTATCCCGTTACTGATAGTTAGTGGGTAAGTCCTGTCCATTGTGTCCCTAAGAAGGGAGGTATTACTGTCGTTCCTAATGATAAAGATGAATTGATTCCGCAAAGAATTATTACAGGTTATAGGATGGTAATTGACTTCCGTAAATTAAATAAGGCTACTAAAAAGGATCATTACCCCTTACCTTTATTGATCAAATGCTAGAAAGATTATCCAAACATACACATTTTTGCTTTCTAGATGGTTACTCTGGTTTCTCTCAAATACCTGTGTCAGCTAATGATCAAGCTAAGACCACTTTTACTAGCCCTTTCAGTACTTTTGCTTATAGATGTATGCCTTTTGGTTTATGTAATGCACCTGCTACCTTTCAAAGATGCATGATGGCTATATTCTCTGATTTTTGTGAAAAGATTTGTGAGGTTTTCATGGATGATTTCTCCGTCTATGGATCCTCTTTTGATGATTGCTTGAGCAACCTTGATCGAGTTTTGCAGAGATGTGAAGACACTAACCTTGTCTTGAATTGGGAGAAGTGCCACTTTATGGTTAATGAAGGTATTGTCTTGGGGCATAAAATTTCTGAAAGAGGTATTGAAGTTGATAAAGCTAAAGTTGATGCTATTGAAAAGATGCCATGTCCCAAGGACATCAAAGGTATAAGAAGTTTTCTTGGTCATGCCGGTTTTTATAGGAGGTTCATTAAGGACTTCTCAAAAATTTCTCGGCCTCTGACTAATCTATTACAAAAAGATATACCATTTGTCTTTGATGATGATTGTGTAGAAGCATTTGAAATACTTAAGAAAGCATTGATTTCTGCACCTATTGTTCAGCCACCTGATTGGAATTTACCCTTTGAAATTATGTGTGATGCTAGTGATTATGCTGTAGGTGCTGTTCTAGGGCAAAGAGTTGATAAGAAATTAAATGTTATTCAATATGCTAGTAAAACTCTAGACAGTGCTCAGAGAAATTATGCTACTACTGAAAAAGAATTCTTAGCAGTTGTATTTGCTTGTGATAAGTTCAGACCTTATATTGTTGATTCTAAAGTAACTATTCACACGGATCATGCTGCTATTAAATATCTTATGGAAAAGAAAGATGCTAAACCTAGACTTATTAGATGGGTTCTCTTGCTACAAGAATTTGATTTGCATATTATTGATAGAAAGGGAGCTGAGAACCCCGTTGCAGACAACTTGTCTAGGTTAGAAAATGTTCTTGATGACCCACTACCTATTGATGATAGCTTTCCTGATGAACAATTAAATGTCATAAATGCTTCTCGTACTGCTCCATGGTATGCTGATTATGCTAATTACATTGTTGCTAAATTTATACCACCTAGTTTCACATACCAGCAAAAGAAAAAGTTTTCTATGATTTGAGACATTACTTTTGGGATGACCCACATCTTTATAAAGAAGGAGTAGATGGTGTTATTAGACGTTGTGTACCTGAGCATGAACAGGAACAGATCCTACGCAAGTGTCACTCCGAGGCTTATGGAGGACACCACGCTGGAGATAGAACTGCACATAAGGTATTGCAATCCGGTTTTTATTGGCCTACTCTCTTCAAGGATGCCCGTAAGTTTGTCTTATCTTGTGATGAATGTCAAAGAATTGGTAATATTAGTAGACGTCAAGAAATGCCTATGAATTATTCACTTGTTATTGAACCATTTGATGTTTGGGGCTTTGATTATATGGGACCGTTTCCTGCCTCTAATGGGTATACTCATATTTTAGTTGCTGTTGATTACGTTACTAAGTGGGTAGAAGCTATTCCAACTAGTAGTGCTGATCATAACACTTCTATTAAGATGCTTAAAGAAGTTATTTTTCCGAGGTTTGGAGTCCCTAGATATTTAATGACTGATGGTGGTTCACATTTTATTCATGGTGCTTTCCGTAAAATGCTTGCCAAGTATGATGTTAATCATAGAATTGCATCTCCTTATCACCCACAGTCTAGTGGTCAAGTAGAATTGAGTAATAGAGAACTCAAATTAATTTTGCAAAAGACTGTTAATAGATCTAGAAAGAATTGGTCCAAGAAACTTGATGATGCATTATGGGCCTATAGAACTGCATATAAAAATCCTATGGGTATGTCTCCGTATAAAATGGTTTATGGAAAAGCATGTCACTTACCTCTCGAACTAGAACATAAGGCATATTGGGCCATTAAAGAGCTCAACTATGATTTCAAACTTGCCGGTGAGAAGAGGTTATTTGACATTAACTCACTTGATGAATGGAGAACCCAAGCCTATGAGAATGCCAAGTTGTTTAAAGAAAAAGTTAAAAGATGGCATGACAAAAGAATACAAAAGCGTGAGTTTAATGTAGGTGATTATGTATTATTATACAACTCTCGTTTAAGATTTTTTGCAGGAAAACTTCTCTCTAAATGGGAAGGTCCTTACATTATCGAGGAGGTCTATCGTTCCGGTGCCATAAAAATCAACAACTTCGAAGGCACAAATCCGAAGGTGGTGAACGGTCAAAGAATCAAACATTATATCTCAGGTAATCCTATAAACGTTGAAACTAATATTGTTGAAACCGTAACCCCAGAGGAATACATAAGGGACACTTTCCAGAACGTTTCAGACTCCGAAAATGAATAGAATGTGGTACGGTAAGTAAACCGACTCCAAAACGGTTCTAATGGCAAATTTTCTCCGTTCTGGAATATTTAGAAAATAGAAAAATAAGAAGCAGACCGGGAAGGACACGAGGCCTCCACGAGGGTGGAGGGCGCGCCCCCTGCCTCGTGGGCACCTCGTGTGCTCTCCGGACTCCGTTTTCTTGCACGACACTTCTTTTGGTCGGTAAAAATTCATTATATAATCTCCCGAAGGTTTTGACCACCGTACCACGCAATTATCCTCTGTTCTTGTTTCGAGTTGTTTTCTGTCAGGGTTGTCAAGGCCAGGCATCATGTCGTCCCCCTCCTCCAACAATGGTGACAACGATGCTTGGCTAATGAAGATAGAGCTGAAGAGGGAAGAACCCATGGAGATCAACAAGGATGAAGGGACCAAGAAGGCCACGGAAGACCAAGTTCCGGCAGCAGAAGACATCCTTCAACTTGATCACAATCTTCTTACCCCAACTGAGATCGAAGCTTTCAAGATGATTGAGTTAGCTCGTATACAAAACAAGTATCTCACACGTGAAAATATTTTGTTGAAGGAGCATATCGTTGCACTCAAGGGCATTATCCGCAAGTTGGAGGATCTCTTACGCTCGATGTGCGACTACCCATCATCACCACCATCTTCTTCACCAGCAAGGGAGACATAATCATATGGGTATGGGCACTCCCCTTGGCAACTGCCAAGCTTGGGGGAGGTGCCCCGGTATCGTATCACCATCACATCTCTATCTTTACCCTTTTTCTTAGTTCGATCCTTTTAGTAGTATCTTGATCTAGTAGAATAAAGTTTTTGGTATGATTTAGTTTTGAGTTTTGCTTTATGATCCCTTTATGTAATCGAGTCCGTGAGCTATATAATAAAGATTAGTGTTGAGTCAAGGGCTTGATTATCTTGCTATGATCTTGAGGGGATAAAAGAAAAGAGAAAGAATAAATAGAAATTAAAAGAGATCATATTGATCTTATGGAGAGTAATGACTTCACATAGAAAGAGTATGATGATTAAAAGTTGTTGAGAGTTGACAAACATAGCTTTGGTCATCGTTGCAATTAATAGGAAGTAATAAAGAAAGAGAGGTTTCACATATAAATATACTATCTTGGACATCTTTTATGATTGTGAGCACTCATTAAAATATGACATGCTAAAGAGTTGATGTTGGACAAGGAAGACAACGTAATGGGTTATGTTTCCTTACATCTGAAATAAAGTATATTGTCATGGATCATCCAACATGTTGAGCTTGCCTTTCCCCCTCATGCTAGCCAAATTCTTTGCACCAAGTAGAGATACTACTTGTGCTTCCAAATACCCTTAAACCCAGTTTTGCCATGAGAGTCCACCATATCTACCTATGGATTGAGTAAGATCCTTCAAGTAAGTTGTCATCCGTGCAAGCAATAAAAATTGCTCTCTAAATATGTATGACTTATTAGTGTGGGAGAAAATAAGCTTTATACGATCTTGTGATGTGGAAGAAATAAAAGCGACGGACTGCATAATAAAGGTCCACATCACAAGTGGCAATATAAAGTGACGTTCTTTTGCATTAAGATTTCGTGCATCCAACTATGAAAGCGCATGACAACCTCTGCTTCCCTATGCGAAGGGCCTATCTTTTACTTTTATCTCTTACCCTTATGCAAGAGTCATGGTGATCTTCACCTTTCTTCTTTTTCATTTTATCCTTTGGCAAGCACAGTGTGTTGGAAAGATCCTGATATATATATCCAATTGGATGTAAATTAGCATGAACAATTATTGTTGACATTACCCTTGAGGTAAAAGGTTGGGAGGCAAAACTATAAGCCACTATCTTTCTTTGTGTCCGATTAAAACTCCGTAACCATAAGTATCGCATGAGTGTTAGCAATTGTGAAAGACTAAATGATAGTTGAGTATGTGAACTTGCTGAAAAGCTCTTACATAGACTCTTTCTGATGATATGATAAATTGCAATTGCCTCAATGACTGAGACTATAGTCTGTTAGTTCTCGATAAAGTTTCTGATTCATACTTGACATTGTGAATAGATTATTACTTGAGCACAAGAAATCATATGACAATATCCATATATGTTGCTGCTATAAGAATGATCATGATGCCCTCATGTCCGTATTTTATTTTATCGACACCTTTACCTCTAAACATGTGGACATATTTATCGTTATCGGCTTCTGCTTGAGGACAAGCAAGGTCTAAGCTTGGGGGAGTTGATACGTCCATTTTGCATCATGATTTTATATCGATATTTATTGCATTATGGGCTGTTATTACACATTATGTCACAATACTTATGCCTATTCTCTCTTATTTTACAAGGTTTACATGAAGAGGGAGAATGCCGACAGCTGGAGTTCTGGGCTGGAAAAGGAACAAATATTAGAAACCTATTCTGCCCAACTCCAAAAGTCCTGAAACTCCACGGAAGTTATTTTTGGAAATAATAAAAAATACTGAGTGAAAAATACTAGAGGGGACCCACACCCTGGGCACGAGGGTGGGGGCGCGCCCTACCCCCCTGGGTGCGCCCCCTGCCTCGTGGCCCCCCTGGTGGCCCTCTGGTGTCCATCTTCTACTATATGAAGTCTTTCGTCCGAAGAAAAATCATAAGCAAGCTTTCGGGATGAGACTCCGCCGCCACGAGGCGGAACCTTGGCGGAACCAATCTAGGGCTCTGGCGGAGCTGTTCTGCCGGGGACACTTCCCTCCGGGAGGGGGAAATCATCGCCATCGTCATCACCAACGCTCCTCTCATCGGGAGGGGGCCAATCTCCATCAACATCTTCACCAGCACCATCTCCTCTAAAACCCTAGTTCATCTCTTGTATCCAATCTTTGTCTCCAAGTCTGGGATTGGTACCTGTAGGTTGCTAGTAGTGTTGATTACTCCTTGTAGTTGATGCTAGTTGGTTTATTTGGTGGAAGATCATATGTTCAAATCCTATATGCATATTAATACTCCTCTGATTATGAACATAAATATGCTTTGTGAGTTGTTACGTTTGTTCCTGAGGACATGGGAGAAGTCTTGCTATTAGTAGTCATGTGAATTTGGTATTCGTTCGATATTTTGATGAGATGTATGTTGTCTCTCCTCTAGTGGTGTCATGTGAACGTCGACTACATGACACTTCACCATTATTTGGGCCTAGAGGAAGGCATTGGGAAGTAATAAGTAGATGATGGGTTGCTAGAGTGACAGAAGCTTAAACCCTAGTTTATGCGTTGCTTCGTAAGGGGCTGATTTGGATCCATATGTTTCATGCTATGGTTAGGTTTACCTTAATACTTCTTTTGTAGTTGCGGATGCTTGCAATACGAGTTAATCATAAGTGGGATGCTTGTCCAAGTAAGGACAGCACCCAAGCACCGGTCCACCCACATATCAAATTATCAAAGTACGGAATGCGAATCATATGAACGTGATGAAAACTAGCTTGACGATAATTCCCATGTGTCCTCGGGAGCGCTTTTCATTATATAAGAGTTTGTCCAGGCTTGTCCTTTGCTACAAAAATGATTGGGCCACCTTGCTGCACTTTATTTACTTTTGTTACTTGTTGCTTGTTACAAATTACCTTATCACAAAACTATGTGTTACCTATAATTTCAGTGTTTGCAGAGAATACCTTGCTGAAAACCGCTTATCATTTCCTTCTGCTCCTCGTTGGGTTCGACACTCTTACTTATCGAAAGTACTACGATAGATCCCCCATACTTGTGGGTCATCATAGTGCGGCCCTACCGCTATCCCCGGCTGCAGAAGGACGAGCTGGAGCAGCAGTGCACGCTCATGCTCGCCTTGGGCATCATTCGGATCTCCACGTTGCCGTTTTCGGTGCCGGTCCTCCTCCTCCGCAAGTCGGACGGAACATGGCGCTTTTGCATCGACTACCGCGCCCTTAATGCCATGATGCTCAAGGACAAGTTTCCTATTCCGGTGGTCGACGAGCTCCTGGACGAGCTACATGGGGCGCGCTTCTTCACCAAGCTCAACCTCCGGTCGGGCTACCACCAAGTGCGGATGCACCCGAATGATGTCGCCAAGACGGCCTTTCGGACTCATCGGCCACTTTGAGTTCTTGGTGATGCCTTTTGGCCTCTCTAACGCCCCGATGACCTTCCAGGCTTTCATGAACGACGTCCTCCGCCCCTACTTGCATCGGTTTGTGCTCATTTTCTTTGATGATATTCTTATCTAGAGCGCCTTGTGGCGGAGCACCTTCAGCACGTCGCCATCGTCTTCAAAGAGCTTCGAGCGCACCATCTTCATCTTAAGTGCTCGAAGTGCTCGTTCGGGACGCCTTCAGTCGCCTACCTCGGCCATGTCATCTCGGTCGAGGGGGTTGCTATGGACACCGACAAGGTGGCGGCCATCGCGGCCTGGCCAACCCCGCACTCACCACGGGCTCTTCGTGGCTTCCTGGGCCTCGCGGGGTACTACCGGGAGTTCGGCCTCATCGCGTCCCCGCTCACGTGTCTGCTGCATCGTGACGCCTTTGCCTGGGATGCGGAGGCGACAGCGGCATTCGAGGCTCTTAAGGGGGGCCCTCGCGACAGGTCCCGTTCTTCAGATGCCTGACTTCGACCGCCCGTTCGTCGTGGACTGCGATGCCTCCGGTGTGGGGTTCAGCGTTGTCCTTCTTAGAGCGATGGACCTATCGCGTTCTTCACCAGGCCCTTCGCCGCGCGCCATCTTAAGCTCACGCCTTATGAGCGGGATCTCATTGGCTTGGTGCAGGCGGTGTGCCATTGGAGGCCCTATCTTTGGGGCCAGTCGTTCTGGATTTGCACGGATCACTACAGCCTCAAGTTCTTATTGGACCAGAGGCTGTCTACCATGCCGCAGCATCAGTGGATCAGCAAGCTCTTTGGCTTCAACTTCACCGTCGAGTATTGTCCGGGCCACCTTAACACCGTGGCCGACGCCCTGTCTCGCCACGACGCCGACCACGACACCACCGTCGGCGACTCTGAGGGGGCGGCACTCTGCATCCGCTTGGGGCCCTCTTTTGCCCTCTTCGCCGACATCCGTCAGGCCACAGCGGCCGCGCCGGACGCTCTACTCCTTCAGCAGCGGCTTGCTGCGGGCGACCTGGAGAGGCCGTGGCGCCTAGCAGATGGCTTGCTCCTGCATGGGCGTCATATCTTCGTGCCGGAGCATGACGACCTCTGTCACTAGGTTGTACTGCTGGCCCACTCGGGGGGCCACGAGGGTGTGGAGAAAACCGTCTATCATCTTCGCGCCGACTTCTACATCCCCGATGATCAAGCCCTGGTCCGGGACTAGGTGCGGTCTTGTGTGACGTGCCAGCGCAACAAGACGGAGACACTACGGCCGGCTGGTCTGCTACAACCCTTGGAGGTGCCGTCTTAGGTCTGGGCTGTTATCTCCATGGACTTCATCGAGGGCCTTCCCAAGGTGGGCGGCAAGTCCATCATCCTCAGGGTGGTCGACCGCTTCTCCAAGTATGCTCACTTCATCGCACTCGGCCATCCCTACACTGTCGTGTCCGTGGCCCGTGCTTTCTTCAACGGCATCATCTGCCTCCATGGGTTTCCCTCTTCGATCATCAGCGATCGGGACCCGGTGTACGGGGCACGTCTGGCGCGATCTCTTCCGGATGGCAGGCGTGAAGCTCCGCTTGAGCACGGCCTTCCACCCTCGGATGGACGGCCAATCCGAGGTCGTCAACAAGGTGATTGCCATGTATTTGCGTTGTGTCATAGGTGATCGTCATCGCGCTTGGGTGGATTGGCTCATGTGGGTGGAGTACTGCCACAACACCTCCTATCACTCCGCCCTGCGTGCCACGCCATTCGAGGTGGTCTACGGCAGACCGCCCCCGCCTATCCTGCCGGTTGACCCGGCGATGGCTCGGACGGAGGCGGCGGGCGATCTTCTTCGCAGCCGCGACGAGATGCTTGCGGAGGTACGACAACGCCTCATTCAGGCCCAGCAGCTGGCCAAGCACTACAACGATGGCCACCATCGCGAGGCGGAGTTCGCGGTGGACGATTGGGTGTGGCTACGTCTCCTTCACCGCTCTACGCAGTCCTTGGACCCACGCGCAAAGCGCAAGATGGGCCCTCGCTACGTCGGGCCCTTTGCCATCTTGGAGCGCATCGGGAAGGTGGCCTACCGCCTTCAGCTTCTGGCCGGTGCTCGCATCCATGGCGTCTTCCATGTGGGGCTGCTGAAGCCCTTCCGTGGGGAGCCACCGGCGACCACCCCTGCGCTTCCTCCAACCTCAGACGGGCGCCTCCTTCCGGGACCAGAGAAGGTGTTGCAGGCCCAGCTACGTCGCGGGGTGTGGTACTTGTTGATCCAGTGGGCTGGACTTCCAGAGGAGGAGGCTACTTGGGAGCAGCGTGACAAGTTCTGCCAACACTACCCAGACTTCCAGCTCGAGGACGAGCCGTTTGCGCAGGCGGGGAGAGTTGTTATGACCGGGGTAACTTGTACCCATGGGAGGCCCACTCGGCAGGTTTAGTAGGGGCTTAGCCCACAAGTTATCTTATTTTTATTAGCATCGTGGTTATTAAACAAGCTGTAAGACTCTTTTGGAGATTAAGCAATAAGACAATTCTATTGCCCGGCTCCCAGAGGAACCAGAAACCCTAAACCCTAGCCGCCTCCTGTCACCGCTGCCGCCTCCTCCCACGCGCACGACGGCGCCCAGCCGCCGGCAGCCGCGTGCTCATCCACGTCCAACTCCCTCCTTCCCCTACAACCTCTGGCCTAGACCCGGTAGAGCTCTAGCTCCTACCAGCTTCTCTTACAAATTCTTTTTTTAAGGAGCATGTCTTTCTGGTAGTTGCTGCCATATGGTGTTTGTTTGTGAAACATTATCCTCAGTTCGTGTGACATTCCCAGATAAACAAAGAAGCCATATTATCGTTGCAATGTGTACATGGTGTCGTATTGCATTTGATGGTACTACAATAATGGAATTAATGTATATCCTAGTTTGTTAATAGCTGTTTCAATCCCATGTTTGCAAATCTGACCGATTACAAATTGCGCACACTCAAGTTTGTAATTTTGAAGAGAGAGATCCTCCCTAATTTTCCATCACAAGGGTTTGAATTGGTACCCTAGGTGGTTGCAAGCTATTTATACCAACAAAGACGAACCTTTCGAGAGAACTTTGGGTATGAAATGGGACCTTGCGTCATTTGGCGCAATGGGGCAGCCTAGTCGCTACCTCCTCCTCCTCCAAAAAAGAGCTAGGGTTTCTGCCTCCCGCCAGCGCCACCACAGATCCGCTCCTCTCCGGTGGTCCTAGGGCCATGGGGGCGCGGTGGATCTCAGCAAGGGCTAGCGGGAGGGCTCCGTTTTAGTTGTTTCTTTCAGTTTTGCTAGGGTTTGTGTTCTGCTCAGGAAGACGAGACGATGGCGGCTCCCTGAAGATAGAATAAAGGTCTCCCCTCCTAGACCCCGTTCCGGCGGTGCGTCTAGCATCGTTGGTGGGCGTGTGAAGGTGTGTCTCCGGCGGATCTATCTTTGGTGGATTTGCTCAGATCTCATCGTTGTTCGTCTACGTTCGTGTGTCTTCGAGTTGGATCCTTCTGATCTATGTTATTCTTCATCTGCGGCGGTTGTTGCTCTGGTGCGCTGGTCCTACGGGGCCTTAGCACGAGGACTTCCCGACTGTCTACTACAACAAGTTGTGTCCGACTCCGGCGATGGAGGGGTGATGACGGCGGCGCGCCTTCGGCTCGCTTCAGTGCTTGTAGTTGTCGCTAGGTGGTCTATGGATCTAGATGTAATTTTTATTATTTCTGGTATTCGTTGTACTGCCATGATTGAAGATGAATAGATCGGAAATTTTCTCGCGAAAAAAGCCTCGTTCGCCTCATACTGGTAAATACTACGGAAGCTTGGGTCGTTAGTCTGGTTGGCATACCTTGGAAACTTTGACTCACTCATGCCATGTCCGAGTCTGACTCCCCATGGCCGAGTCCGACTCATCACTGGCATGGTTGAGTCCGACTCAGGCACACAATGGTTGAGTCCGACTCATCCATGGTTATGTCAGACTCCTCTGGCTGAGTCTGACCCACCCCTGCAATGGCTGAACCCGAGCAAGTTTGACTCACCAATGAAGTGGTCCAGTCTGACTCCTCTGGTTGAGTATGACTCACCCATGCAAGCAATGGGAGAGTCGAGACTCCTATGGTCGATTCCAACTCACCCATGCAATGTGCCGGAGTTGAATCCAGCGGATCTCGGGTAGGGGGTCCCGACCTAGTGATCTTGGCTAGATGGCAACAGGACAAAGAGGGAGACGATGTCTTACCCAGGTTCTGGCCCTCTCAAAGAGGTAAAACCCTACGTCATGCTTCAGTTGTTTTGATTTTGGATGGGGTACAAAGTACAGGATGATCTACCTCGAGATCATACGTGAATTAATCTAACCCTGTGGTCTAAACCCCTTAGCATATATATGCACCGGGGGTACCTACGGTTACATGTAGGTCAGTTACATCAAGGGATAAACATGTCGATGATTCAAATGTGTCTTGGAGTGTGCGCCAAGTCTTTGGAGGATTCCATCTTGAATACATCGTGGGGAATGGCAAATGTGGCCCACTTGACAGTGTATTGGATTAGGAGGTGCACACCACGTCGGCCTACCATTCATGGGTTCGGCCGAAGACCCACCAACAACTGAAGAATGGGCCATGGAAGTCGTGACCCTCAGCGTACTCAAGATGGAATCCTTCGAAGACTTGACGTACACTTGAAGGCATATTCAAATGATCAGCATGTTATCCTTAGTTATAGTCGACATACTTGTAATCCTAGATACCCCCGGTGCCTATATAAGCCGAGGGGTTTAGTCTGTAGAGGCAATGTTTTAGAGATTAGAGCTCACACATACGATCTCGAGGTAGATCATCACGTACTTTGTAACCCATCCACAATCAATACAATACAAGCAGGACGTTGGGTTTTACCTATTCGAGAGGGACCGAACCTGGGTAAGTATTGTGTCCCCTTTACTTCTTGTTACCATTGTGCCAAGATCACCAGCGCGGGACCCCCTACCCGAGATTCACCGGTTTTAGCACCGATAACACTTGTCGGTTGTGTGGGGGTCCTCGGCCCAACCCATGATTGGGGCCGACGTGGATAGCACCCCTTAATCTAGAATACCATCAGTAGCCCCTAAACCGGTCTTTCAAGCTGAGGATAGGTCCTCGGATGACTTGCCCTCTATTACTGATCTTCGGCCTTACAAACTGGTTCATCATTTCTTTCTGCACCTCCCTTCATTGTAAACATGCTTTAGTCCAAGCAGTGATACATCTCGGACATCCGAGGAGCTCCAACCAAGCTCCCCGAGAAGTACTTCTCTTTTCATCGGATCCAAAGACCCTATTCATGCCTGGGTAGCTTAATGGCAAAGTTTCCCGGTGTTGGAGTGGGTGAGTCGATTAGGTCGTGTTCTGACAATTTTGAACGGAAACCGAACCGCCACCACGTACTGTAGGACCGAAAAATCCCATTAGTAGCCATTTATGTCGGGTTTTATTGTTGCTCGAGGCTGTTTCTATCGGCACGTCCTGCCAATAAAGGGATCATGTACGGCGGCATTTTTAATAAAATCCCTCGACTCATGCGCATACATAACGCACATCGTATTGGGAACTGGCGAAATTACCGTGTGGTATCGTGCCCATTGGTATTTTTACTGGCCTATAAAGGACGTCGATGAATCCAATCTATTCTCACGCCTTCCCCCTTGCTCCTTGCACCTGAATCCCTAAAGCTCTAGTGCCCATAGCACAAAGCCCAGAGCCAGCCTCTACATCCTCCCTCCACCACCTTCTCGACCTCCGATGTGGCCGAAAAGGGCAAGGGTGCCGCCACGGCGGCGGTCGAAGAGAAGCTGACAATCAATAGGGGTTGTGGCTCCCTTCTCCCATCACCATCGGCAACATCGTCGAGCTCCAGGCGATCGGCTACCTTCCACCGCAAGACGAGGTCAAATGTCGCTCCCCCTTGTCAGAAAAGCCATCCGCTTTGCCTCCAAAGTTCCAGAACCTCGGGAGGGTGAGCGCGTCATCTTTGTCTCCCACCTCATCCAAGGTTTGGGTTTTCCGGTCTATCCCTTCCTCCTGGGCCTTACAGCCTCTAATTTCGTCATCTAGCAACCAACTCTATCCTCCACATCACCTTCTACATTGTCTTTTGTGAGGCATTTCTCCGCATAGAGCCCCATTTTTGGCTCTGGCTCAAGATGTTCTATGTCAAAACTACAGACCAACGATGGCCAGGTCATAGAGTGTGGAGGAGCCATGATCGGCAAGCTCCATGGCGTCAAGTGGCTGTTGGGAATCGTAGCATAATTTTAAAATTTTCCTACGCTCACCAAGATGCATCTATGGAGTATACTAGCAACGAGGGGAAAGGAGTGCATCTACATACCCTTGTAGATCGCGAGCGGAAGCGTTCCAATGAACGTGGATGACGGAGTCGTACTCGCCGTGATCCAAATCACCGATGACCGAGTGCCGAACGGACGGCACCTCCGCGTTCAACACACGTACGATGCAGCGACGTCTCCTCCTTCTTGATCCAGCAAGGGGGAAGGAGAGGTTGATGGAGATCCAGCAGCACGACGGCGTGGTGGTGGATGTAGCGGGTCTCTGGCAGGGCTTCACCGAGCTTCTGCGAGAGAGAGAGAGAGAGGTGTTGCAGGGGAGGAGGGAGGCACCCAAGGCTGTGTGTTCCTGCCCTCCCTCCCCCCCTTTATATAGGCCCCCTTGGGAGGGGGGGCCGGCCAAAACCCATCTAGGGTTGGGGGGGGGGGCGGCGGCCAAGGGGTGGAAAGGGGTGCCTTGCCCCCCAAGGCAAGGGGGAAGCTCCCTCCTAGGGTTCCCAACCCTAGGCGCATGGGGGGAGGCCCAAGGGGGGCGCCCCAGCCCACTATGGGCTGGTTCCCTTCCACTTTCAGCCCACGGGGCCCCTCCGGGATAGGTGGCCCCACCCGGTGGACCCCCGGGACCCTTCCGGTGGTCCCGGTTCAATACCGGTAACCCACGAAACTTTCCCGGTGGCCAAAACTTGACTTCCTATATATAATTCTTCACCTCCGGACCATTCCGGAACCTCTCGTGACGTCCGGGATCTCATCCGGGACTCCGAACAACTTTCGGGTTTCCGCATACATATATCTCTACAACCCTAGCGTCACCAAACCTTAAGTGTGTAGACCCTACGGGTTCGGGAGACATGCAGACATGACCGAGACGCCTCTCCGGTCAATAACCAATAGCGGGATCTGGATACCCATGTTGGCTCCCACATGTTCCACGATGATCTCATCGGATGAACCACGGTGTCGAGGATTCAATCAATCCATATGCAATTCCCTTTGTCAATCGGTATGCTACTTGCCCGAGATTCGATCGTCGGTATCCCAATACCTTGTTCAATCTCGTTACCAGCAAGTCTCTTTACTCGTACCGCAATGCATGATCCTGTGACTAACGCCTTAGTCACATTGAGCTCATTATGATGATGCATTACCGAGTGGGCCCAGAGATACCTCTCCGTCACACGGAGTGACAAATCCCAGTCTCGATCCGTGCCAACCCAACAGACACTTTCGGAGATACCCGTAGTGCACCTTTATAGTCACCCAGTTACGTTGTGACGTTTGGCACACCCAAAGCACTCCTACGGTATCCGGGAGTTGCACGATCTCATGGCCTAAGGAAAAGATACTTGACATTGGAAAAGCTCTAGCAAACGAAACTACACGATCTTTTATGCTATGCTTAGGATTGGGTCTTGTCCATCACATCATTCTCCCAATGATGTGATCCCGTTATCAATGACATCCAATGTCCATAGTCAGGAAACCATGACTATCTGTTGATCAACGAGCTAGTCAACTAGAGGCTTACTAGGGACACGTTGTAGTCTATGTATTCACACATGTATTACGATTTCCGGACAATACAATTATAGCATGAACAATAGACAATTACCATGAACAAAGAAATATAATAATAACCATTTATTATTGCCTCTAGGGCATATTTCCAACAGTGGCCGCCTGGCAAGTTCATCAAGATGGTGAAACAATGGCAGGAGGAATGGTTTTACATGGTCGATGTGTCATCAGGGGGACAGAAAAAGGAGTCTTTGCTTTCTCAGCCACACCCTTGAAGAGGTTGCACTCTTGGACGACCAAGAACCTCGACTGGGGGAACAAGGAGGAAGACGATGCCCACCAAGAACGGGTGAAGTTCCTCATCGGTGAGAGTGTCACTTTGGTGGATGTGATCCACATGATGCTCCACCGCAAGGTCCAACCTCTCTAGGCCCACTCATCTCCTCTACGGAGGTACATTCCGGATAGCGAGGTATTGGTAATCAAAAGCCACTACAGAGGAAGGACCTCGGCGGGATGTCGATGCTCCTCTTTGAGCCCTCGGTCAAGGAAAATACCTTCCGGGCCGAGGGAGATGACATCGGCTATAGTCGAGCTAGTCCAGATGTCGACGATTGTCCTATATTCCTCTTTTATCGTGGCCAAAACTTTATTTTTTTCATCTTTAGCCGAGTAACTGAATTCTATCAACCACATTAAAGGACTGGCATACCTTCGCCAGGTCGGTCAAATCGCCGGTGCCTCAACGTGGGGAGCCTGTGAACACTAAGCTGGAGATGCTGCTGACCGAGGACCCATTGAAGGAAATATGCCCTAGAGGCAATAATAAAGTTATTATTTTATATTTCCTTATATCATGATAAATATTTATTATTCATGCTAGAATTGTATTAACCGGAAACTTGATACATGTGTGGATACATAGACAAAACACCGTGTCCCTAGTAAGCCTCTACTAGACTAGCTCGTTAATCAAAGATGGTTAAGTTTCCTAACCATAGACATGTGTTGTCATTTGATGAACGGGATCCCATCATTAGGAGAATGATGTGATGGACAAGACCCATCCGTTAGCATAGCATATTGATCGTTCAGTTTTATTGCTATTGCTTACTTCATGTCATATACATATTCCTTTGACTATGAGATTATGCAACTCCCGGATACCGGAGGAATACCTTGTGTGCTATCAAATGTCACAACGTAACTGGGTGATTATAAAGATGCTCTACAGGTTGATGTCTACTATGAAACTTTATTCTTGTAGACACGTGTTGGGCCTCCAAGCACAGAGTTTTGTAGGAAAGTAGCAATCTTCCCTCAAGTGGATGACCTAAGGTTTATCAGTCCATGGGAGGCGTAGGATGAAGATAGTCTCTCTCAAACGACCGTGCAACCAAATACAAGAAATCTCTTGTGTCCCCAACACACCCAATACAATGGCAAATTGTATAGGTGCACTAGTTCGGCGAAGAGATGGTGATAGAAGTGTAATATGGATGGTAGAAATATATTTTTATAATCTAAATAAATAAAAACAGCAAGGTAGTAATCGATAAAAGTGAGCACAAATAGTATTGCAATGCTTGAAAACAAGGCCTAGGGTCTGTACTTTCACTAGTGCAATCTCTCAACAATGCTAATATAATTGGATCATATAACCATCCCTCAAAGTGCGATCAAGAATCACTCCAAAGTTCCTATCTAGTGGAGAACATAAGACGGAATTGTTTGTAGGGTACGAAACCACCTCAAAGCTATTCTTTCTGATTGATCTAACCAAGAGTTCGTACTAAAATAACACCAAAGCAAATTCAGATTCATAATATGAAGGAAATATTCCCTAGAGGCAATAATAAAGTTATTATTACATTTCCTTATATCATGATAAATATTTATTATTCATGCTAGAATTGTATTAACCGGAAACTTGATACATGTGTGAATACATAGACAAAACAAAGTATCCCTAGTATGCGTCTACTAGACTAGCTCGTTAATCAAAGATGGTTAAGTTTCCTGACCATAGACATGTGTTGTCATTTGATGAACGGGATCACACATTAGAGAATGATGTGATGGACAGGCCCATCCGTTAGCTTAGCATTATGATCATTGAGTTTTATTGCTATTGCTTTCTTCATGACTTATACATGTTCCTCTGACTATGAGATTATGCAACTCCCGAATACCAGAGGAACACCTTGTGTGCTATCAAACGTCACAACGTAACTGGGTGATTATAAAGATGCGCTACAGGTGTCTCTGATGGTGTTTGTTGAGTTAGCATAGATCAAGATTAGGATTCGTCACTGCGTGTATCGGAGAGGTATCTCTGGGACCTCTCGGTAATGCACATCACTATAAGCCTTGCAAGCAATGTGATTAATGAGTTAGTTGCGGGATGATGCATTACGGAACGAGTAAAGAGACTTGCCGGTAACGAGATTGAACTAGGTATGATGATACCGATGATCGAATCTCGGGCAAGTAACGTACCGATGACAAATGGAACAATGTGTGTTGTTATGCGGTTTGACCGATAAAGATCTTCGTAGAATATGTAGGAGCCAATATGAGCATCCAGGTTCCGCTATTGGTTATTGACCGGAGATGTGTCTCGCTCATGTCTACATAGTTCTCGAACCCGTAGGGTCCGCACGCTTAACGTTCGATGACGATTTGTATTATGGTTATGTGATTTGATGACCGAAGTTTGTTTAGAGTCCCGGATGAGATCACAGACATGATGAGGAGTCTCGAAATGGTCGATACATAAAGATTCATATATTGGAAGGTGTCGGTGTCAAAACCGGTGGATCTCGGATAGGGGGTCCCGAACTGTGCGTCTAAGGCGGATGGTAATAGGAGGCGGGGGACACAATGTTTACCCAGGTTCGGGCCCTCTCGATGGAGGTAATACCCTACTTCCTGCTTGATTGATCTTGATGATATGAGTATTACAAGAGTTGATCTACCACGAGATCGTAGAGGCTAAACCCTAGAAGCTAGCCTATGGTATGATTGTTCTTGTCCTACGGACTAAAACCCTCCGGTTTATATAGACACCGGAGGGGGCTAGGGTTACACAGAGTCGGTTACAAGGAAGGAGATCTACATATCTGTATTGCCAAGCTTGCCTTCCATGCCAAGGAGAGTCCTATCCGGACACGTGACGAAGTCTTGAGTCTTGTATCTTCATGGTCCAAGAGTCCGGCAGAAGGATATAGTCCGGCTGTCCGAGGACCCCCTAATCCCGGACTCCCTCAGTAGCCCCTGAACCAGGCTTCAATGACGATGAGTCAGGCGCGCAGATTGTCTTCGGCGTTGCAAGGCGGGTTCCTCCTCCGAATACTCCATAGAAGATTTTGAACACAAAGATAGTGTCCGGCTCTGCAAAACAAATTCCACATACCACCGTAGAGAGAATAATATTTCCACAAATCTAATCTGCTGACGCGTTTTGCAGCATGACATCACACCACGGCTTGGTCATTATTCGAACCTTTTTCACAACCAGCCACTGCACATATTGCGAGGCGGTTTTCTTGGCACCTCTTGTCGAAGCAGAGATCGTGTCCCCTTATCACGGGATTCTCATCAGTACGGGTGTGGGTAACCCAACCGCGCCATCAATTACGGCGCTTGGGGAATAAGCGGTTTTACCAGGCAAGTGGGGAGACGTAGAATCCCTACTGCCTTTATAAGGGGATAAGGACTCCCTTTCGCACCCACACTTTCTGCTTCCCAATTCATTCCCCTCCGCCCAAGCTCTAGCGCCCAAGTGTTCAACTTCTCCACCCACAAAAGGCCTTCCGAAGATGTCCGGATCCAGAGCAGGAGGCAAATGGATGGCCTCTACCGTCCGAGAGAAGGATGTCAAAAAGCTTCGGGAGGCCGGGTACCTGGCCAAGAAAATCAGCCACCGTCTCCCGACGGCGGGACAAATCATCCCTACTCCGGAACCCCACGAGAGGGTTGTATTCCTCCCTCACTTTGTCCGCGGGCTAGGGTTTCCCCTCCACCCGTTCGTTCGCGGCATCATGTATTACTATGGGATTGATCTACATGATCTGTCCCCTAATTCCTTCCTCAACATCTCGACATTTATTGTCGTGTGCGAGGCTTTTCTCCGCATCTCGCCACACTTCGGTTTATGGCTGAAGATTTTTAATGTGGAGCCCAAGGTGGTGGGCGGCGAGCACGCCGAGTGCGGGGGCGCTATGGTGAACAAGATGCCCAACGTCATATGGCCAACGGGAACCTTTAATGATTCTGTCAAGGAGTGGCAACAACAGTGGTTTTATATCACCGAGCCGCGCAGCACGGAATGGGCCGCCTCTCCCGAGTTTTGATCCAGTGCCCCCCTGCGGCTTACATCCTGGGTCAAGAAAGGCCTGGACTGGTCCTCGTCCGATGAATTGTCGGTGCTCCAGACGCGCGTTAAAGATATGGGAGACAAGAACATTGAACTTGTCAATGTAGTCCAGGTGATGTTAATTCGTCGGATCCTGCCTTGTCAACACCGGACTTGCAATCTATGGGAATTCGATCCGGCCAGGCACCAAACCTTGCGAGAGCTTTTCGGCTCCTCGCACAAGGACATGTGGAATGTGCTTTTCAAGTCCAGCAAATAATGGCCGGACTCAGCCGAGGACCGCGGGTACCAACTGTCCCGCCCTGCAAGTTCGGTAAGTCATCAAACTTTTTTTATCCGCATAACCCAAAGGAAGCGCTTAACGTGTTTTATACAACTCTCCCAGGGCTGGACGAAGAAGGCGGAGCGGATCCATTGTCCGGCCCCGCTGCCCGAAGAACTGGCCGTCCCACTTCTGACGAAGATGTTGGTCCTGGCGCCTTACAAGGTGCCAAAGAAGACGGCCGAGAAGGAGGCCAAAAAGACCCGGGGCGGCCTTCGTCGCCGCGGCACTTCAGACACAATATCCGAAGGCTCTGATGCCCATTCCGCCTCCGAAGAGGGCGAGGAGGAGGAGGAAGATGAATCCCCTGCGGGGGGGGGGGGGGAAGAAGAGGATGACCTCCGTACACCTGGAGGCCGAGCTGCCCAAAAGGGGTAAGGCGCCTCTTCCGGAGGAGTCCACTGCCGCCGCCGACAGCGGCCCGGCGTGGGATCCCAGGGCCCAGCCCCTGGTGAACTCGTAAGTATATAAAATCCGAGTACGTTTTAGGCGTCCAGACTCATCATGGCATAGTATTTCAACCTAAGCCATATTTTTTGTAATCCGGCGAGGTCCCGTACCAAACAATCCTCATCAGAGGATTCGCTGAGCTCAGATGCTATGGAGAGCGGGACACCCCCAAAGGCCCTTCCTCCAAACAGGTGCATAACATCGGGGCTTCGTCCCAGAAGGACCCCGACCAAGGAGGAGAGAACAAGACCATGAAGGCGGCGCCTGGAGGTCAAACCTCAGGGGCCGGACTCATGGGGGAAAAGATCCCCATGGGAGCTGACGGTGGGGGCCATCCTGAGTTCGGCTCCCATCCGGATGCGATTCCGGAGATCTATACGGCTCCAGAATCAAGCAGGCAGCCTCCCTCGGCTGGAGGGGCGTGCCTGTTCCATCGGCAACCTCTGTCCAACCAGAGGTGTCGGATGCTTTGTTGGTGGCGCTGAAGAGCGCCTCCATCGTTGATGAACACCGTGCCCTTATGGGTGCAGTGATTGAGAAGATTCAGTCAGCTGAGAGTGGACTAAATGAAGCCTGTATCAGCCTTACAAGAGGCTTTGAGGTATGTTTTATGAGTTTTCGAAGAGTGTCATAGTATAGATAGTAGCCCCTGATATGCTGTTTGGTGAAAGAAAGAACCGGACAGAGGATCGAATTTATGTTCGCAGGAAGACTCATTGAATGACATCTATTTCTCTTTTGTTATAAGCAGGCGTCTGTAGCGGCTGCTTCTCATACTGCGGAGATCTCCGGGCTGAGTCAAAGTCTGGAGCGGCCCAAAGAAGAACTTGGCCCATTGAAAATGCAGTTGAGAGATAACACAAGGTATGCACAAGTCTTGTTCACGTTTATTGCGAATGAATTTTCAGTACGAACTGAGCTTCATGATTTGTGCTAGGGATTGTGACCGAAGTCGAAGCCCTTAAGAAGGCTGTGGCCGAGGCCGAGAAAAAGGCAGCCATAGAGCAGGCTCTTCGTGAGAAGCACGAGGCGAGGGTTATTAAAGCTGAGCAGGAGCTGGAAGAGGCCATGAGGAAGTGCGAGACCTTGGAGCAGAGTTTAATGGAGAAAGAATCCGAACTCACCCAGGCGCATCAGGCCACGAGCGATGCCCGGGGGGAAACCCAAAGCGCCCTGCAGGGGATCCAAGAGGCGAGAAAGATCGCGGCGGGTAAGGCTTTTTCCATGTAAAGCAAGTATTTGAAGGGAAAACTATGTTTCTAATTTTGAATCCGGATTTCTCAGGGGTATTTGCCGAGCTACTCCGCAGCATATCAGATGCCGCCCAATTCTACCGAGCCGAAGAAAGGAACACTGCAGATAAGCTCTTCTGGTCGCAGTATTTGGCACCGAATTATCCGGTGCCTTTTGCCGATCAACTGAAATAGCTGATCGAACTGCATAAGGCGACGGAACTAGCCATGAAAGATTTGGTTATTCGGCTATGGCCTGCCGAGCCGATTCCAAGCAGCTACTTCGGGCTCGTGAGGCGGCTTGTAAGCGCTTGCCCTCGACTTGACGTCATCAAGCAGTCGGTCTGTATAGAAGGTGCGCGAATGGCCTTCGCCCGCGCAAAGGTGCACTGGGGGAAGATGGATGCTGAGAAGCTGATGACCGAAGGGCCGCTAGAGGGAAAGGAGCACCGCAAGCCCGAATTATATTATGAGAGTGTCCTGAAAGGATCCTACCTTGCAGCGGAGCTATGCGCCAAGGAAATTATATTTCCATGAATGCCAATCATGTTGTCCTTTGTAATGTTTGAACAAGGTCATTTATTTGTTGCCTGTTATATAAAAGTTTACCCTCCTATGCGGCCGTTTTATATGTTAAACCTGAGAGTTGGCCAGTCGTCGGCTTCTGCCCCCACGTAAGAAGTACGGGGGTGTTCGGGATAAACCTGAGCACTCTTTATCCCAGTTTTGGGTCCTTCGAAGGAGGTGCAAAGCACAACGAACCAGGCAATCGGACTATAGGGCTTTATCACTCTCACTTAGCCATAGGAGCTTTAGTAAGGTAGGCGCAACCCCTGGTGTTCGGAAGACCGTACTAGGGGCTCTATAAGCGCCTGATCGGAGAAAAAACCGATCCATCGCACGCTGCATTGGTTATGACATTGTGCGGGAGAAATCCTTAAAGATTTTGTGACCTCTCGAACAGCTGACCAACTCTCGCCGTATCATGACAGTCAGTTTTCAGCTTTCTCTACTGAGGTGCTCGTCCGGAAGAACCGGGACACAATCGCAGTAGTTCTCCCAGTGCTACCTTAGCCGATATAGCGGAACGTAAGGTACCAAAACATGGGAGCTGGGCAACCCCAACTATTGACCCAAGACATGATTCGGAGCTGATGCATATAATGCTATAGGTTCGGGCTGCCGAACTTCCATGAAGGTGTTCGGACTTTATTGCCGTGTTATGGGTAAAACGAAGCCCCTGGCATATTTTAAGGCATATCGCTATGTATGGATGCCACTTGACAAAAGAATTTCAATAATAAATAACAGCAGGTAAACGTCATATAAATCCATATGTTGTATTTGAATAGTACGTCTATGCGTATGGGTACAAGTAATGTGATAAAAAAACGGAATATGATTGCGGAACCTGCTGAGACCAGGGGGGAAGAGGCTGAGTGCAGATCCGTAATATAGCCGGATGGTCATTGCGGGGAATGTCTAAGGATTCCCTTGCGCGTTCAAGCTGCCTCCGTATAGCCCGTCCTGGTCGGCACGAAGGTGAACCTGTGAAGGAAATGTAAGAAATATTTGCGTGCCGGAGAGCGGTTGAGCCGCTGAATGCGGCCTGTCCTGGCCTTCGCCGGAGTGTTTGATTGAGCTCTGGACGGCCGGGCTATCCTTCCGCGGAGTAGTTCGGAGTCCCTTGACGGTGTCCAGGAGCCTGGACGTTGACTCGAGGTTCGGCTGCAAGGTGCTGCTCGTTGCTTCTGCTGCTAAGGCAGTGGTGTATTTGCTGGTGCCGAGGGAAGTTTCGGCCTTGCCATTAACCGTGATGACGCCGCGTGGACCGGGCATCTTGAGCTTACGGTAGGCGTAATGTAGCACCGCGTTGAATCGAGCAAACGCGGTTCGTCCGAGCAGTGCCTGATAATCACTGCAGAAAGGGACGATTTCGAAGATTAACTCTTCGGTACGGTAAATTTCTGGTGATCCCAAGACTACCTCAAGGGCGATGGAGCCTGTACAACTGGCTTCCACACCTGGTATAATTCCTCTGAAAGTGTCTTTAGTGGGTTTGATCACCGAATGATCGATGCCCATCTTGCGCACTGTGTCCTGGTAAAGCAGATTTAGACTGCTGCCTCCGTCCATAAGGACTCGAGTGAGATGGAACCCGTCTATTATTGGGTCGAGGACTACTGCGGCTGGACTGCCCTGATTGGCGTTAACCGGACGATCCGTGCGGTTGAAGGTGACCGGCCCTAGTTTATATTGTGGGACGACTAGTTCCGTTAAGTCGGCATCCCTAAGGGTGCATATCCGGTCCGAGTTGGTAATTTGGGTGGTATTTACCACATTCACCGATTGAATATGCGGGGGAAATTTCTTTTGCCCTCCTGTGTTCGGTGATCTGGGCTCTTCATCGCCATCATCGCTTTGAGGCCCCCCTTCTCCATCTTTGGCGCCTGCCCTGCCGGCTTGTTTGAAGACCCGGCATTCTCTGTTGGTATGGGTGGCTGGCGTTCCTGGGGTGCCATGAATTTGGCATTGGCGATCGAGTATGCGGTCCAGACTGGATGGACCCGGATTGTTATTTTTGGGTGGCCCTTTTCGCTGACCGGACTTTGAGCCCCTGAACCTGGCATTAACTGCCGTATTTTCGGCGTTTTCACCATATTTGCGGCGCTTGTGTTTGTTGCGTCGTGGTTTGCCATTGCTATCCCTGGCATCTGATATGCCAGGTTTGATTGCTGTATTGGTACTATGAGCCAACCAGCTATCTTCGCCCGGGCAAAAGCGGGTCATAAGTGTCATGAGGGCTGCCATTGATTTTGGCTTCTCTTGGCCGAGGTGCCGGGCGAGCCATTCGTCGCGGATATTATGCTTAAATGCCGCTAAGGCCTCTGCATCCGGACAGTCGACAATTTGGTTTTTCTTAGTTAGGAACCGGGTCCAGAATTGCCTGGCCGATTCCCCTGGCTGCTGAGTTATATGGCGCAAGTCATCAGCATCCGGTGGTCGCACATAAGTGCCCTGGAAGTTGTCAAGGAATGCATCTTCCAAATCCTCCCAACTGCCAATGGAGTCTGCAGGCAAGCTATTCAGCCAATGCTGAGCTGGTCCTTTGAGTTTTAGTGGGAGGTACTTGATGGCATGCAGATCATCACCGCGAGCCATGTGGATGTGGAGGAGGAAATCCTCGATCCATACCGCGGGATCTGTTGTACCATCATATGATTCAATGTTTACGGGTTAAAAGCCTCTGGGAATTCGTGATCCATGACTTCATCAGTGAAGCATAGGGGGTGTGCGGCGCCTCTGTGCCGGGCTATATCACGACGCAGTTCATACGAGTCTTGTCTGCTGTATTAGGCCCGGCCGGATTTGCTTTTAGTGTATCCGGTGTGGCGATCATTGTCACGCGTTGGGGCGCGACCCCGTGATCCGTAGATCGTTCTTGCATGTTTTGCTTTGTTTTCCAATATGTCTCGCAGGTCCCGTGTGTTGCCCCAGGCCTTGGTATTTTTGTTTGAATGGCGGCGGGGTGCGGGCTGGACTTCGGGCTGATATGCCTCTCTGTCTCGGCCACGAGGTGGCCGATCAGCCGCATCATACGCTGGTGATGTAGGTTTCAATGCTTCCTCCTCGAGTTGGGGTAGCAACCTGCGCTTTGGGTAACTCTTGGTTGGTCGGTCAAGTTCGTATTCCTCGGCTGCCAGGACTTCAGTCCATCTATCCGCTAGCAGATCTTGATCAGCTCGAAGCTGTTGTTGCTTTTTCTTCAGGTTGTTTGCTGTGGCTATAAGCCAGCGCTTGAAGCGCTCCTGCTCGACGGGATCCTCAGGCACGATAAATTCTTCTTCGCCGAGGCTCACTTTGTCTTCGGAGAGAGGCATGTAATTGTCATCCTCTGATTCTCCGTTTGCTGCCAGTTCCGGAGGGCTAGTTTGTTCATCCTCCCGCTCGAGGTCTGGCTGGAGGGGATTATCGCCGTCTTCGGCACTATCCGGAGCGTTATTGTCTCTTGTGCCGGTATCGCTGCTTTTGCTATCGCGAGACTTAGAGCGGCGCCGCTGACGTCGGTGCTTGGATTGCTTCTTGGAGGGATTATCCTCCGTTGTCTTATCGCCATCCCCCTCTTTGGGGGTGTCCACCATATATATGTCATACGATGAGGTGGCAGTCTAGCGCCCTGTGGGCGGTGGTACTTGTTCGTCTCCTGCATCGTCGTCCATACCGTCGATGTCTTCGGAGCCGAAGTCGAGCATGTCGGTTAAATCGTCGATAGTTGCTACTAAGTGGGTGGTGGGTGGGGAGCGAATTTCTTCGTCGTCCGCATCCCATTCTAGCTGGACATAGTTCAGCCAAGGGTCTCCTGATAGGGAGAGAGACTTCAACGAGTTTAGCATGTCGCCAAAAGGCGAGTGCAGGAAGATATCCGCGGAGGTAAACTCCATGATTGGTGCCCAATCGAATTCGATGGACGCGGACACAGGCGGCTCGGAGTCCATGGCCGAGGACGAATCCAACGGTTCGACAACACGGGTCTCGTAGGAGGTGAAGTCGGTATTTGGCTCTATCGCCGCTGAGTGTGCGGCCTCCGTTGTGGGGTCCATCCACCCGTCCCCAGATGGCGCAATTTGTTCCAAATTGAGGGCCCGAGTAGTTGCAGGTGTGATCTCCCGAACACTGTCCGACAGTAGAGCTAAATCATGCTCGTCGTGATTATGCGGCGCACCTGACATGGGCTCAAATCCGTCGAAGATCAAGTCTCCGCGGGTGTCGGCAGTATAGTTCAAGTTTCCAAACCTGACCTGATGGCCAGGGGCGTAGCTCTCGATCTGCTCCAGATGGCCAAGCGAGTTGGCCCGCAGTACGAAGCCGCCAAATACGAAGATTTGCCCGGGAAGGAAAACCTCACCCTGGATCGCATCGTTGCCGATGATCGAAGGAGCCATCAAGCCTTATGGTGATGGCACAGTGGAACTCTCAATGAAAGCACCAATGTCGGTGTCAAAACCGGCGGATCTCGGGTAGGGGGTCCCGAACTGTGCGTCTAAGGCGGATGGTAACAGGAGGCGGGGGACACAATGTTTACCCAGGTTCGGGCCCTCTCGATGGAGGTAATACCCTAGTTCTTGCTTGATTGATCTTGATGATATGAGTATTACAAGAGTTGATCTACCACAAGATCGTAGAGGCTAAACCCTAGAAGCTAGCCTATGGTATGATTGTTCTTGTCCTACGGACTAAAACCCTCTGTAAGGGCATATTTATCCCTAAGATGTTTTGGTGATTGATGACAATGCTTTTGCGGACTAATCGCGTGCGTTGAGTGTTTTTCAGAGATGCATCCTTTTGGCACGAGACGATTTCCTCCCCTCGGAGCTTGAAGCGAAGACGGTGTAGTCCTTTCGGATTAGTTTGGTGGACTAGTTTCATAGGGATCACCATACTATCAAGAGGGGGTCCGTTTTGGAAAGGCTAGGGCGGAATCATCACGTACACTTCCTTTGCCCCTCCCTCCAAGCCTTTCCGTTTCGATGATGGGCTTGTTTCTCTTCTCATTGTGCCCTCTCTGGTCCCAGCAGCAGTACCGCGGGCCAGAGCGGTAGTACCGCTTGGGTGCTACAAGCGGTAGTACCGCTCTGGAGCGGTAGTACCACCCAGAGCAGTAGTACCGCTAGTAGCCCCCATGTGGGTACTAACTCTGGTCCCAGCGGTAGTACCGCGGGACGGAGCGGTAGTACTGCTTGGGTGCCACAAGCGGTAGTACCGCTCTGGGAGCGGTAGTACCGCTCCAGAGCAGTAGTACCGCTAGTGGCCCCAAGCCGTAGTACCGCGGTGGTCTCGTGCTAGTACCGCCTCGATTCGAGGGCTCCTTTTTCGTGTCGGGTTTTACGGTACTGGCCGCGGCTGTGGGGGGCCGTAGTACCGCTCCTGTGCGGTAGTACCGCCCTCCCACCGCGGTAGTACCGCTGTGGGCCAAGCGGTAGTACCGCGATGAGGAGCGGTAGTACCGCTTATAGTGGCAAGCGGTAGTACCGCTGGCACAGCGGTACTACCGCTCTCTTCGGGGCAGAAGTGGGGTAACGGTTGGTTTGTTCCCCCCACTATATAAAGGGGTCTTCTTCCCCAAAGTTGACCTACCTCTTCCCCCAAAAGCTCCATTGTTGCTCCAAGCTCCATTTTCGCCCGATCTCTCTCCCTAGCCAATCAAACTTGTTGATTTGCTCGGGATTGGTTGAGAAGGCCACGATCTACACTTCCACCAAGAGAAATTTGATTCCCCCACTTATCCCTAGCGGATCTTGTTACTCTTGGGTGTTTGAGCACCCTAGACGGTTGAGGTCACCGCGGAGCCATAGTCCATTGTGGTGAAGCTTTGTGGTGTCGTTGGGAGCCTCCAATTAAGTTGTGGAGATTGCCCCAACCTTGTTTGTAAAGGTCCGGTCGCCGCCTTCAAGGGCACCAATAGTGGAATCACGGCATCTCGCATTGTGTGAGGGCGTGAGGAGAATACGGTGGCCCTTGTGGCTTCTTGGGGAGCATTGTGCCTCCACACCGCTCCAACGGAGACGTACTTCCCCTCAAAAGGAAGGAACTTCGGTAACACATCCTCGTCTTCACCGGCTCCACTCTTGGTTATCTCGTTCCTTTACTTTAGCTAGTTTACTTGTGTTATATCTCTTACTTGCTTGCGTGCTTGTTGTCGTTGCATCATATAGGTTGCTCACTTAATTGCATATCTAGACAACCTATTTTGATGCAAAGTTTAATTTGGTAAAGAAAAGCTAAAAATTGTTAGTTGCCTATTCACCCCCCCTCTAGTCAAGTATATCGATCCTTTCAATTGGTATCAGAGCCTCGTCTCTTTATTAAGTACTTTACCGTCCTAAGAGTATGGTTGACGTCGTAGACGGTGCGGAGGAGCACTCCGGTGAGAATCCAGTCTCGTCTACAGGAGATGGGGGAACCGCGGTCTCTCGTGAGGAATTCAATGTGGCGTTGGACACATTGAAAACCTCCACGACGACCAAGGTCGAAAGCATGTTGAATAAATTCTTAGAAGGGCTTAAACTTACCACCGCACCGTTGAAAGTGGGTGATCCCGCTAACAAGGTGACGGATGCTACCTCCGACAAGGGGGAAGCTTCGAGCGAGAAGGCTCCTTGTTCTAGTGATAAAAATGGGACCGGCATCTTTGCCCATGTGGAACCTCCACCTGTCTATGGTGGACCGCTCCCTTCCACTCATTTGAATCATGCCGGCCCGGCCCCTAAGATTGAGAAGAATGTAGATTTTGATTCTTGGGTCTATCGTTTTAAGCGTCATTTAAATCATGTGAACACTAACCTTTGGAGAATCATTGAAGAAGGCTTTTATCCGCATGACCGAAGTAACTTCACTCCTAGAGAAGTTGTGGATCATCAATTCAATGAGAATGCTCTCTTCATCATCCAAGAAGCCATCCCACCCGAAGATCTTCCTCATCTCCGGCCTTACACCGTGGCCAAAGATGCGTGGCTCCAAGTTGTTTCCCTTTATCGGGGAAGCGCAAGCATTCAACGCTCCAACTATGAAGTGGTGCAAGATGAAGCCGACGAGTTTGCAATGAAAGAAGATGAAGAACCTCGTGAGCTTTTTCGGAGAGTAACCAAACTCGCGGTCTCGCTCCGAGATCATGGAAGTAAGGACACGGATGACAATTGGATCAAGCGCAAGTTCCTCAAGGCAATGATGCCCTACCACAAAGCCATGTCCTCCGTAATTCGTCAAAGGCCGGACTTTCACACCTTGTCCTCAAGTGAAGTGTTGGATGAGTTTGTGGCTATGAGCATCTTGGACAAAACCGCCGACAATGCGGTTCTTCGCTCTCAAAGAGTTAAGAAGCCCAACCTTGCTCTAAAGGCCAAGGTTAGTATGGAGGAAGAGGATGAAGAGGAAGAAGAGGAGGGCAACCTCGAAGATACGAAGTATGCCTATCATGAACACATGGCTCTTGCTTCAAGGCAATTTTGGAGCAAGAAGAACACGAGGCCAAACTTCAACAAAAGCAACTCAAGTGGCGCAAAGGGCAAGCAACGGATGAGGACTTGCTTCAATTGTGGCAATGTGAGCCACTTTGTTGCGGAGTGCCCTTACGAGAAGAGGGAAGACAATGGTGGCAAGCTCATTAGAAAAGACAAGGCCAAGTCGTTCCCCAACAAGAGCAACTTCACCAAGAAGACTCCTCCCAAGGCGTTGGTGGTTCAAGAAGAGTACAATGAGGATGATGACGATGATGAAGATAGTGAGTCGGTTGCCATGGCCTCCGTTGCCATTGCGAAGACTCCACGGGTGTCTCTCTTCGACTCACCCAATGAGAACATCACCGCCAAGTGCCTCATGGCTAAAGCCACCAATAAGGTAACCTCCAACATCAAAACTACCATCATTAATCATCCTTCTTCGACGGATAGCATTGATGAACATGAGGGGACAAATGTGGAGGAAAATGAGTTTGAGATCTTTATGGGTAAACTCAAGGGTAAATCCAAGAAGCACTTCGTTGCTCTCTTGGAACAACTTGGTGAAGCCAATGACATGATCGAGGCTCACGAAGATACCATCTCTAAGATGGAGGGGCATAGTCGTGACTATGCCGATGAGATTTCGGATCTTTCCAATGCTCTTGACGAAGAGCGTGGTCTTCGTTTGGCTCTTGAGGAGTCATACAACGATGATCATGCTAAGTTAAAGAAAGATCTTGATCATGCTCTTGTTGTGTCTCGTGTGCTAAACTCCGAGAAGGCAAAACTTGGGGTTGATCTTGCTAGACTCAAAGAGGAGTTTGGCATTCTCGACAAGGCTCACAAAGTCTTGAAGGGTGTTCATGCTAGCCTCAAGGAGTCTCATGATCAACTCCAAGTGAAGCTAACAAAGGAGAAAGCCACCTTTCCTCATATGGTGTTAATTGATAATGCAAATGCTACTAACCCGTGTTGTGAGCATGTGCATCTTGTTGAGGAGAATGCTAAGTTGAAGGAGCAACTTGAGAAAGGCCTTGTGTCATGCATACAAGGTGAGAAGAACCTCAACGACCTCTTGAGCAATCAAAAGGAAGTTGTGGCCAAGGAGGGGATTGGGTTCGCACCCAATCCCAAGAACAAGAAGAAGAATGACAAGACCAAGCGACCTCCTCCTCTCAAGCAAACTTTTGTGAAGGAGGGAGAGGGTGCTTCCAAGGAGAAGAAGAACAATGCGAAGGGTGGCGGTGTCAAGAAGAGCAATGCCACTCCTTCCAACAAAGCCGGCGACTTTAATCCTTCTTATGTGTTATGCCGTGCTAGTGATGGGCATGTTTATGCCAAATTCGTTGGTTCTCCTCATGAGTACATTGAATGGTCTATTTGGGTTCCTAAGACCCTTGTTGCTAACATCAAAGGACCCATTACAAAATGGGTACCTAAAACCAAGCATTGATCTCTTGTAGGTGTTTGCTTCCGGTGGGGGATCATGGTTGCTCGATAGTGGAGCTACAAATCATATGACCGGAAGCAAGGACTTGGTGGTGGACGTGCACAAGATTCCATCTATGCCCACCAATGTCGAGTGGGGTGATGCCTCGTCTTCTAAGGTATTGGGACTCGGCAAAGTTGTCATTTCTCATGATCTCACGATCGAGAAGGTCATGCTAGTTGAGTCCCTTGCATACAATTTACTTTCCGTTCGTCAACTTGCTATCATGGGCTTTGCCACCTTCTTTGATATTGATACCGTGGCCCTCTTGTGGAGCAAGACTCTTAAGGTAGCCTTTGTTGGGCATGTCGAGAACGGTCTCTATGTGATTAACTTTTCGGAGCGACCCACTAAGACCGCGACATGCCTAATGGCTAAAGTTGACGTGGGATGGCTTTGGCATCGCCGTTTAGCCCATGTCAATATGAGATCTTTGCAAAGTCTTCTCAAGGGGGACCATGTCCGTGGACTAACGAACGTTAGTTTTGCCAAAGATCGTGCTTGCAGTGCTTGTATCGAAGGAAAGCTTCATGAGAAGGCTCACCCTCCCACGACTCTTATTTACTCGAAGAGGCCGTTGGAGCTCCTTCATTTGGATCTCTTTGGGCCTCCATCCTTTGATAGTCTTGGGGGTAGAAAGTATTGCTTGGTAATCGTGGATGACTATTCTAGATACACGTGGGTGTATTTCTTCAAGAGGAAGAGTGAGACCCAACAAACCGTCATTGACTTTGCAAATGAAGCCCAACGTCAACACAATGCAAAGATCTTGACAATAAGAAGTGACAACGGCACCGAGTTCAAGAACTACACCTTGGATGAGTTTCTCAGTGATGAGGGGATCAAGCATCAATATTCCGCACCTTACACCCCTCAACAAAATGGTGTTGCGGAGAGGAAGAACCGGACGTTGATGGATGCGGCAAGGACCATGATGGCGGAGTTCAAGTCTCCATACAACTTTTGGGCCGAAGCCATCAACACCGCGTGTCATGCTTCAAATCGGCTCTATCTTCGCAAAGGCTTGAACAAGACTCCATATGAGATCCTCACCGGTAACAAGCCCAACCTCAAGTACTTTCGGGTGTTCGGGTGTAAGTGTTTCATTCTCAAGAAAGGTGTTCGTTTGTCTAAATTTGAGACTAGAGCTCATGAGGGCATATTTGTTGGTTATGCTACAAACTCCCATGCTTACCGTGTTCTCAATAAGTCCACGGGACTTATTGAGGAGACGTGTAACGTGGAGTTTGATGAAAATAACGGCTCCCAAGTGGAGCAAAGTGGTACTTGTGATGTAGGTGATGAAATTCCTCCCCAAGCCATAAGAAGAATGGGTATTGGATATATCCTACCCATTGAGGAACCCCTTGTGGCCGAAGGAGAAGGACAATGCTCCACTCAAGTGGAGCCATCACCAACCCAAGACCCACACGCTTCCGAAGAACAAAGTGAAGGCCCTCAACCTCATGAACAAGATCAAGGGCAAGATCAACCTCAAGATGGTGGTGATCCACCAAATGATGCCCAAGGTCAAGTTCTTCCCCTCGAGCTAGTTCAAGATCAAGAACAAGCTCAAGACGACGCTCAAGATGATCAAGTAACCCCTCCTCACTTCACTTCCGAGGAGGAATTGGAGCGTCGTGCCGCTAAGATCGCTTCCAAGCTCACCACCAAAGGTCATCTCATGGAGAATGTGGTTGGAAGCCTAAGAAAGGGGGTAAGCACTCGTAGACAATTAGCAAACTATTGTGAACATCATGCGTTTGTTTCTTGTGTCGAACCCCAAAAGGTTTATGAAGCGCTTGAGGACCCGGATTGGCTCAACGCCATGCATGAAGAACTCAACAACTTCGAACATAACCAAGTGTGGAAGTTAGTGCCAAGGCCAACCGGGAATCATAATGTCATTGGAACCAAGTGGATATTCAAGAACAAGCAAGATGCTCATGGAATCATTGTTCGCAACAAGGCTCGTTTGGTGGCACAAGGCTACTCCCAAGTCGAGGGTATCGACTACGGTGAAACCTTTGCCCCCGTCGCTCGCCTTGAATCTATTCGTTTGTTGATTGCCTATGCTTCTCATCATAATTTCACATTGCAACAAATGGATGTGAAAAGTGCTTTTCTTAATGGTCCCATAAATGAGTTGGTATATGTCAAACAACCCCCCGGGTTCGAAGATCCCTATTTCCCCGATCATGTGTATCAACTCCATAAGGCGCTCTATGGCCTTAAACAAGCCCCACGTGCGTGGTATGAGCATCTTACGGAGTTGTTACAAGATCGTGGATTCGAAATCGGGAAAATCGACCCCACTCTTTTTACTAAGAAGGTCAAAGGGGAGTTGTTTGTGTGCCAACTATATGTTGATGATATTATTTTTGGTTCCCCTAACAAAGCCTTCAATGAAGAATTTGCCGCTCTCATGACCTCAAAGTTTAAGATGTCTATGATGGGAGAGTTGAAGTTCTTTCTCGGATTCGAAATCAAACAAAGAAGAGAAGGAACCTTCATCAACCAAGCCAAATACACTCAAGACATGCTAAAGAGATTCAAGCTAAGTGATGTCAAGCCGGCTTCCACTCCAATGCCCACCAAGTGCCAACTTGACATTGATCCCAATGGTAAAGCGGTGGATCAAAAGGTATATCGCTCTATGATTGGATCCTTGCTTTACCTTTGTGCATCTAGACCGGATATCATGTTGAGTGTGGGAATATGTGCACGGTTTCAAGCCGCACCTAAGGAAAGCCACTTTGTGGCGGTCAAGCGAATCTTTCGATATTTGGCTCATACCCCAAACTTTGGCCTATGGTACCCAAGAGGAGCAAACTTCAAGCTTGTAGGTTATTCGGACTCCGATTGGGCGGGAGACAAAGTGGATAGGAAGTCCACTTCCGGAGGGTGCCAATTTCTTGGTTGCTCTTTGGTAAGTTGGTCTTCTAAAAAGCAAAGTTGTGTGTCTCTCTCGTCCACCGAAGCGGAGTATGTGGCGGCCGGAAGTTGTTGTGCACAACTCTTATGGATGAGGCAAACTTTAAAGGATTACGGTGTCATTTGTGACAAAGTGCCTCTTTGGTGTGACAATGAAAGTGCTATCAAGATTTCTCTCAACCCGGTGCAACACTTCAAGACAAAGCATATTGAGATTCGGTATCACTTCATCCGGGATCATATTAGGCGAGGGGAGATCGAGCTCAACTATGTCAACACTCATGATAACCTTGCAGATATTTTCACGAAGCCATTGGATGAAGCAAGATTTCGCGAGTTAAGGCATGAGCTAAATATCATTGATTCGAGCAATGTGGTTTGAACCTTTGCACACCCCTCACATTCATTGTGCATTCTTGTCTAGGTGTAGGCATGGACGTAGGGGGAGTGTTGTTCTCTCAATGAACTTTCCCTCCCCCCACAATGCATAAACTGATCTCACTCTTTCACATTAGCCATTTTTGATGGTACTTGTGCTTCAAAGACGAGCTTTGGTCATGGGCCCAAGGATAATTCTTCGCGGTGCCATACCAAGTGACTCAAACATAGGTGGCCTCGGCCACCGCCCTCTCGTATAGAGGCGTGTGATTCTTGTTCTCTTGCTAGTGCTCTTGTTGGTCTTCTTGCCGTTGTTTCCCGTCTTTCGTTTTGCACCATATGTGTTGAGTCTGGTTTGAGTTGCGCTGGGCGGTACTACCGTTGTGCAGGAGCGGTACTACCGCTTATGTGGCTAAGCGGTACTACCGCCCTTCACCACGGTACTACCGCTGAGGGGCGGGGCCAGGGGGTTAAGTCGTGGGCAGGGGTGGTTTCCTCCACCCCATACCCATTTGCTTCGTCCCCTGGTTCCTCTTCCTCTCTCTCCAGCGCCATCTCGCCGCGGGAAGGCTCCGGCGGCCCTCCGTCTCCGGACCGTTCCTCTCCATTTCCTTCGGTGGAGTCGATCCCCACCTCGTCCTCTTGCCATGGATGCCGGTATTGCCCCCGTTCCTCTTCTCTTCTTGTCTAGTTTTCAGATCTCGCGTTTTAGGGGCAATAGTAGTTGCATCTCTAGATTTTTGGCCAAATCTAGGCTTGAGTAGGTTGGAGAAGGCAACTAGACTCTTTGGATTGATGTTTGGTAGGTTTATTTTTGAATTTGGCATCCCCAGTAGTGCCGGATCTGACCACGGCAGTAGGGATCCGCCGTGCCCCGTCTCGGGCGGTACTACCGCCCATCTGGCATGGTACTACCCTGGAGCGGTACTACCGCTCCACGGAGCGGTACTACCGCTTATGTGGCTAAGCGGTACTACCGCTGAGCAGGCACGGTACTACCGCTGGATGCCCAGTTCCATTGTTTCCTACCACATGTTGATCCATATTTGTTGTGTTTATTTGGTTTTGATCGTTCCTTCTGGTTGTTTCTTGTGTCCGTGTGTTTGGTTCCAGGTGATGAACATCCTGAGCAGCAAGTCCGCCGTGTCAACCCCGGGCGTTCAACGTCGAAGCGGTACCGCTCATCTGAGACTGCAGGTGGTTCTTCCAGTGCTCCACAGCCGGCAGGGGGTGCTTCCTCAAGTGCTAATCCTCCTCGCAAGAAGAAGATTGCCAGCCGACCGAAGCCAAGTGGCAAGAAAGTGACTGAGATGTCTAGCAAGGAATTCTGGGACAGGCGTCGGCGCAACCCCTATGAGGAAGACCAAGAACCCAATCTTGTCAATCGCCCGTTCTGGAACCGGTTTCAGTATGCCACATACTTTGATGTGATCAAGGCTAAGAAGAACCTCTTTGTCAATGTTCATTCCATCAACACGGATGCTATGGAGAAGGACCTTGAGTACTTTGGTGATGCCCTTCAGATGTGCTCTCAGTTGAACATTCTCAGGATCATGCAGTTCAACAAGGACTTTGATGCAGATTTGCTGGCACAGTTCTTTGCCACTGTTCACCTAGGAACTGATGCAGACAGGACTCTGACTTGGATGACAAATGGAAAGGTGCTAGCTGTCAAGTGGCAGGCCTTCATGGGGCTGCTTGAGGTGGAAGATCAAGGGCTCGAGACTCCAGTTGGTTTTCGTCCTCACCAAAATGTCACCTCCACTCACAAGCAAGCCCTCTGGCCCTACTGTACTCGGAAGGTCCACCCTGAGACCAGGAAGGAAACCTATGAGTTGTCTACCTATCTGGACATCCTTCACCGCATCTTCCGCGAGACTCTCTTCCCTCGTATTGGGAATCTGGACATGGTACACTCTTACCTTGTGGACATGCTTCTCTTCTGCCAGCGTGAGAAGGACGCAAACACCGGCGAGTCCCTGGACATCTCTCACGTCATGTGGTCTGAGCTTCTGGCGGCTGTTTCTGAGCGCAAGTGCCCAATTTATGGTCCGTTCATCATGTTGCTTATTGAGAGGGCCTGGAGACATACCTATCCTGAGGAGCAGCTGGAAACTGGAGAGTTGGTCTCTCATGAGATCAAGCGTCTGAGGAAGAAGGATAATTGGGGTAGATCTGGAGCTCCATCTTCTGCTGCTGCCATGGAGACCGAGGACGAGGCTGATGCCGGTGATGATGATGAGGATTATGTGCCTCCTGGGACAGAGCCTTCTGCGGCAGAGCCCTCTTGGGCAAAGAAGCTCAAACGCAAGATGAAGAAGCTGTTCTGCATGGAGTCTCATGGTCAGTACATGACTCATGTGGCTGAGAAGAAGGCAAGAGGACGTCACAAGGAGCTGATGCGTCAGATGGGTGCGACAGTCACCAGCGGCTCTGAGGGTCAGATTACTGAGGAGGAGGAGTGGATCCAGCAGCACTGTCCGTGGACCGACTCAGATGCCGAGCAGTTTCCGGGCGAGGACGGCAGTGCAGATGATCACGCAGAGTCCTGATGTTCGAGATCCTCAGCATGCTCTCACCTGGAGCCGTAGGTTAGCTCTTTGCCCCTTTTGGTGTCTCGATGCCAAAGGGGGAGAGAGTTTAGGGATTTGCGTCGTTGTGTTGCGAGTGTGTCTTTACCTTGTGCTTTCGTTGTGTGCTACCTTGTGCTTTGCTTGGACCTTGTGCTTTGTTTGGTTTTGTGTTCAGTGAGACTTTAGTTCGAGTCATATGGTGTGAGACATATGCTACCCTATCCTTATCATATCTTTATCTTTGTCTCTAGTCATTTGATATCTCATGAGTTATATGCTTCATTATGTTATATATCCTGCTATCTTGTATCTCGCTTAGGTTGTTGGTCTCTAAAATACAGGGGGAGTGTTGATCCTAGTATGTGTGTCGTGCAGTTCAAAGCACTTATCTTGATGGCACACATCTAGGGGGAGCCCGTCTATATTTTAGAGATTTGGGGTTTGCTTATGTCCTTTGTCTTTTCCCAGTTGTGCAAATCCCGTATTGTCATCAATCCACCAAAAAGGGGGAGATTGTAAGGGCATATTTATCCCTAAGATGTTTTGGTGATTGATGACAATGCTTTTGCGGACTAATCGTGTGCGTTGAGTGTTTTTCAGAGATTCATCCTTTTGGCACGAGACGATTTCCTCCCCTCGGAGCTTGAAGCGAAGACGGTGTAGTCCTTTCGGATTAGTTTGGTGGACTAGTTTCATAGGGATCACCGTACTATCAAGAGGGGGTCCGTTTTGGAAAGGCTAGGGCGGAATCATCACGTACACTTCCTTTGCCCCTCCCTCCGAGCCTTTCCGTTTCGATGATGGGCTTGTTTCTCTTCTCATTGTGCCCTCTCTGGTCCCAGCGGTAGTACCGCGGGCCAGAGCGGTAGTACCGCTTGGGTGCTACAAGCGGTAGTACCGCTCTGGAGCGGTAGTACCGCCCAGAGCAGTAGTACCGCTAGTAGCCCCCATGTGTGTACTAACTCTGGTCCCAGCGGTAGTACCGCGGGACGGAGCGGTAGTACCGCTTGGGTGCCACAAGCGGTAGTACCGCTCTGGGGGACGCCGGTAGTACCGCTCCAGAGCAGTAGTACCGCTAGTGGCCCCAAGCCGTAGTACCGCGGTGGTCTCGTGCTAGTACCGCCTCGATTCGAGGGCTCCTTTTTCGTGTCGGGTTTTACGGTACTGGCCGCGGCTGTGGGGGGCCGTAGTACCGCTCCTGTGCGGTAGTACCGCCCTCCCACCGCGGTAGTACCGCTGTGGGCCAAGCGGTAGTACCGCGATGAGGAGCGGTAGTACCGCTTATAGTGGCAAGCGGTAGTACCGCTGGCACAGCGGTACTACCGCTCTCTTCGGGGCAGAAGTGGGGTAACGGTTGGTTTGTTCCCCCCACTATATAAAGGGGTCTTCTTCCCCAAAGTTGACCTACCTCTTCCCCCAAAAGCTCCATTGTTGCTCCAAGCTCCATTTTCGCCCGATCTCTCTCCCTAGCCAATCAAACTTGTTGATTTGCTCGGGATTGGTTGAGAAGGCCACGATCTACACTTCCACCAAGAGAAATTTGATTCCCCCCACTTATCCCTAGCGGATCTTGTTACTCTTGGGTGTTTGAGCACCCTAGACGGTTGAGGTCACCGCGGAGCCATAGTCCATTGTGGTGAAGCTTTGTGGTGTCGTTGGGAGCCTCCAATTAAGTTGTGGAGATTGCCCCAACCTTGTTTGTAAAGGTCCGGTCGCCGCCTTCAAGGGCACCAATAGTGGAATCACGGCATCTCGCATTGTGTGAGGGCGTGAGGAGAATACGGTGGCCCTTGTGGCTTCTTGGGGAGCATTGTGCCTCCACACCGCTCCAACGGAGACGTACTTCCCCTCAAAAGGAAGGAACTTCGGTAACACATCCTCGTCTTCACCGGCTCCACTCTTGGTTATCTCGTTCCTTTACTTTAGCTAGTTCACTTGTGTTATATCTCTTACTTGCTTGCGTGCTTGTTGTCGTTGCATCATATAGGTTGCTCACTTAGTTGCATATCTAGACAACCTATTTTGATGCAAAGTTTAATTTGGTAAAGAAAAGCTAAAAATTGTTAGTTGCCTATTCACCCCCCCTCTAGTCAACTATATCGATCCTTTCACCCTCCGGTTTATATAGACACCGGAGGGGGCTAGGGTTACACAGAGTCGGTTACAAGGGAGGAGATCTACATATCCGTATTGCCAAGCTTGCCTTCCACGCCAAGGAGAGTCCTATCTGGACACGGGACGAAGTCTTGAGTCTTGTATCTTCATGGTCCAAGAGTCCGGCAGAAGGATATAGTCCGGCTGTCCGAGGACCCCCTAATCCCGGACTCCCTCAGAAGGTTGCATTTGGACATCAGAATGGTTCCGAGTGGTTCGGGCATTTTTTCGAAGTACTGGGAGGTTACTGGAACCCCCCGCGAGAAGTATTGGGCCTTATTGAAGGAGAGGAGAAAGGGCCACAAGAGAGGGGCATGCCCTCCCCTTGCCCAAACCGAATTGGACTAGGGGAGGTGGCCGGCCCCCCTCTTTCCTTCCCCCTCTTTCTCCCTTCCCTTTCTCTCCGGTGGAAGAAAGGAAAAGGGGGGGGGCGAATCTACTTGGACTAGGAGTCCAAGTAGGACTCCCCCCTGGGCGCGCCCAACCTGGCCGGCCTCCTCTCTCCCTCCCTCCTTTATATACGTGGCCAGGGGGCACCCCAATAGCACAACTGACAATCTCTTAGCCGTGTGCGGTGCCCCCTCCATAGTTACACACTCGGTCATATCGTCGTAGTGCTTAGGCGAAGCCCTGTGTCGGTAACTTCATCATCACTGTCGCCACACCGTCGTGCAGACGGAACTCTCCTCGGCCTCAACTGGATCAAGAGCTCGAGGGACGTCATCGAGCTGAACGTGTGCTAAACGCGAAGGTGCCGTACGTTCGGTGCTTGGATCGGTTGGATCGCGAAGGTGTTTTACTACATCAACCGCGTTACTAAACGCTTCCGCTTTCAGTCTACAAGGGTACATGGACACACTCTCCCCGCTCGTTGCTATGCTTCTCCTAGATAGATCTTGCGTGATTGTATGATTTGTTTTGAAATACTACGTTCCCCAATAGTGGCATCCGAGCCAGGTCTATGCGTAGATGTTATATGCACGAGTAGAACACAATGGGTTGTGGGCGATAATAGTCATAATGCTTACTAGCAACATCTTACTTTGATTCGGCGGTATTGTTGGATGAAGCGGCCTGGACCGACATTACATGACCGTGTTCATGAGACTGGTTCTACCGACGTGCTTCACACACAGGTGGCTGGCGGGTGTTCGTTTCTCCAACTTTAGTTGAATCGAGTTCGACTACGTCCGGTCCTCGTTGAAGGTTAAAACAACACACTTGACAAAAAATCGTTGTGGTTTTGATGCGTAGGTAAGAACGGTTCTTGCTAGAAGTCGGTAGCAGCCACGTAAAACTTGCAACAACAAAGTAGAGGACGTCTAACTTGTTTTTGCAGGGTATGTTTTGATGTGATATGGTCAAGACATGATGAGATATAAATTGTTGTATGAGATGATCATGTTTTGTAACCGTTATCGGCAACTGGCAGGAGCCTTATGGTTGTCGCTTTATTGTATGAAATGCAATCGTCATGTAATTGCTTTACTTTATCACTAAGCGGTAGCGATAGTCGTTGAAGCAATAGTTGGCAAGATGACAACGATGCTATGATGGAGATCAAGGTGTCAAGCCGGTGACGATGGTGATCATGATAGTGCTTTGGAGATGGAGATCAAAGGCACAAGATGATGGTGGCCATATCATATCACTTATTTTGATGGCATGTGATGTTTATCCTTTATGCATCTTATTTTGCTTAGTACGGCGGTAGCATTATAAGATGATCTCTCACTAAATTTCAAGGTATAAGTGTTCTCCCTGAGTATGCACCATTGCTACAGTTCGTCGTGCCGAGACACCACGTGATGATCGGGTGTGATAAGCTCTATGTTCACATACAACGGGTGCAAGCCAGTTTTGCACACGCAAAATACTCGGGTTAAACTTGACGAGCCTAGCATATGCAGATATGGCCTCAGAACACTGAGACCGAAAGGTCGAGCATGAATCATATAGTAGATATGATCAACATAGTGATGTTCACCATTGAAAACTACTCCATCTCACGTGATGATCGGACATGGTTTAGTTGATATGGATCACGTGATCATTTAGATGACTAGAGGGATGTCTATCTAAGTGGGAGTTCTTAAATAATATGATTAATTGAACTTTAATTTATCATGAACTTAGTCCTGATAGTTTTTGCATATCTATGTTGTAGATCAATAGCTCGCGTATAGCTCCCCTGTTTTATTTTTGATATGTTCCTAGAGAAAAATAAGTTGAAAGATGATAGTAGCAATGATGCGGACTGGGTCCGTGATCTGAGGATTATCCTCATTGCTGCATAGAAGAATTATGTCCTCGATGCACTGCTAGGTGGCGGACCTATTGCAGGAGCAGATGCAGACGTTATGAACGTTTGGCAAGCTCGGTATGATGACTACTTGATAGTTTAGTGCGCCATACTTTACGGCTTAGAGCCGGGACTTCAAAAATGTTTTGAACGACAAGGAGCATATAAGATGTTCCAAGAGCTGAAATTGGTATTTCAGACTCATGCCCGAGTCATGAGGTATGCGACCTCTCACAAGTATTTTTCCTACAAGATGGAGGAGAATACCTCAACCAGTGAGCATGTGCTCAGAATGTCTGAGTACTACAATCGCTTGAATCAAGTGGGAGTTTATCTTCCAGATAAGATAGTGATTGACAGAGTTCTCTAGTCACTATCACCAAGTTACTGGAACTTCGCGATGAACTATAATATGCAAGGGATGACGAAAACGATCCCCGAGCTCTTCGTGATGCTGAAATCGACGAAGGTAGAAAACAAGAAAAGCATCAAATGTTGATGGTTGACAAGACCACTAGTTTCAAGTAAAAGGGCAAGGGAAAGAAAGGGAACATCAATAAGAATGGCAAGCAAGTTGCCACTCCCATGAAGAAGCCCAAAGCTAGACCCAAGCCTGAATATGAGTGCTTCTACTGCAAAGGAAATGGTCACTGGAAGCAGAACTGCCCCAAATACTTGGCGAATAAGAAGGATGGCAAAGTGAACAAAAGTATATATGATATACATGTTATTGATGTGTACTTTACTAGTGTTCATAGTAGCCCTTGGGTATTTGATACTGGTTCAGTTGCTATGATTAGTAACTCAAAACAGGAGTTACAAAATGAACAAAGACTAGTTGAGGGCGAGGTGACGATGTGTGTTGGAAATGATTCCAAGGTTGATAAGATCACCATCGCACACTCCCTTTACCTTCAGGATTAGTGTTGAACCTAAAATAAATGTTATTTGGTGTTTGTGTTGAGCATAATATGATTGGATCATGTTTATTGCAATACGGTTATTCATTTAAGTCAAAGAATAATTGTTATTCTGTTTACATGAATAAAACCTTCTGTGGTCATACACCCAAGGTGAATGGTTTATTGAATCTTGATCGTAGTGATACACATATTCATGATATTGATGCCAAAAGATGCAAAGTTGATAATGATAGTGCAACATACTAGTGGCACTGCCGTTTAGGTCATATTGGTGTAAAGCGCATGAAGAAACTCCATTGAGATGGACTTTTGGAATCACTTGATTATAAATCAGTTGATGCTTGCAAACCATGCCTCATGGGCAAGATGACTAAGACTCCGTTCTCCGGAACAATAGAGCGAGCCACTTACTTATTGGAAATAATACATACCGATGTATGCGGTCCGATGAGTGTCGAGGCTCGCGCCAGGTATCGTTATTTTCTGACCTTCACAGATGATTTGAGCAGATATGGATATATCTACTTAATGAAACACATGTCTGAAACATTTGGAAAGTTCAAAGAACTTCAGCGTGAAGTTGAAAATCATCGTAACAAGAAAATAAAGTTTCTATGATCTAATCGCGGAGGTGAATATTTGAGTTACGAGTTTGTCCTTCATTCGAAACAATGTGGAATAGTTTCGCAGCTCACGCCACCTGGAACACCACAGCGTAATGGTGTGTCTGAACGTCGTAACCGTACTTTATTAGAATGGTGCAATCTATGATGTCTCTTACCGATTTACCACTATCATTTTGGGGTTATGCATTAGAGACAACTGCATTCACGTTAAATAGGGCACCATCTAAATCCGTTGAGACGACACCATATGAACTGTGGTTTAGCAACAAACCTAAGCTATCATTTCTTAAAGTTTGGGGTTGTGATGCTTGTGTGAAAAAGATTCAACCTGATATGCTCGAACCCAAATCGGAGAAATGCGTCTTCATAGGATACCCAAACGAAACTGTTGGGGTACACCTTCTATCACAGATCTGAAGGCAAGATATTCGTTGCTAAGAATGGATCCTTTCTAGAGAAGAAGCTTCTCTTGAAATAAGTGAGTGGGAGGAATGCAGAACTTGATGAGGTAATTGTACCTTCTCCCAAATTGGAAAGTAGTTCATCACAGAAATCAGTTCCAGTGATTCCTACACCAATTAGTGAGGAAGCTAATGACGATGATCATGAAACTTCAGATCAAGTTACTACCGAACCTCATAGGTCAACCAGAGTATGGTCCGCACCGGAGTGGTACGGTAATCCTTTCTGGAAGTCTTGTTACTAGACCATGACGAACCTACAAACTATGAGGAAGCGATGATGAGCCCAGATTCCGCGAAATGGCTTAAGGCCATGAAATCTGAGATGGGATCCATGTATGAGAACAAAGTATGGACTTTGATTGACTTGCCAAATCATCGGTGAGCCATTGAGAATAAATGGATCTTCAAGAGGAAGACGGACGCTGATAGTAGTATTACTATCTACCAAGCTCGAATTGTCGCAACAAGTTGTCGACAAGTTCAAGGTGTTGACTAGGATAAGATTTTCTCACTCGTAGCGATGCTTAAGTCTGTCCGAATCATGTTAGCAATTGCCACATTTTATGAAATCTAGCAAATAGATGTCAAAACTGCATTCCTTAATGGATTTCTTAAAGAAGAGTTGTATATGATGCAACAAGAAGGTTTTGTCAATCCTAAAGCTGCTAACAAAGTGTGCAAGCTCGAGCGATTCATCTATGGACTGGTGCAAGCATCTCGGAGTTGGAATATACGCTATGATAAAGTGATCAAAGCATATGGTTTTATACAGACTTTTGGTGAAGCCTGTATTTACAAGAAAGTGAGTGGGAGCTCTACAACCTTTCCGATAAATATATGTGAATGACATTTGTTGATCGGAAATGATGTAGAATTTTCTGGAAAGCATAAAGGAGTATTTGAAAGGATTTTTTTTCAAAAGAAAGACCTCAGTAAAGCTACTTACATATTAGGCATCAAGATCTATAAAGATAGATCAAGACGCTTGATAAGACTTCAATGAGTACATACCTTGATAAGATTTTGAAGAAGTTCAAAATGTATCGTCAAAGAAGGAGTTGTTGCCTGAGTTGTAAGGTGTGAAGTTGAGTAATGAATCAAAACCCGACCATGGCAGAAAATAGAAAGAGAACGAAAAGTCATTCCCTATGCCTCAGTCATAGGTTCTTAAAGTATGCTATGCTGTGTACCAGACCTATTGTATACCTTAGAATGAGTTAGGCATGGGAGTACAATAGTGATCTAGGAGTAGATCACTGGACAACGGTCAAAATTATCCTTAGAGGACCAAGGAAATATTTCTCGGTTATGGAGGTAATAAAAGAGTTCGTCGTAAAGAGTTAAGTCGATGCAAGCTTTGGCACCACTAGATGACTCTGAGTCTCGATCTAGATACATATTGAAAATAGGAGAAATTAGCTAGAGGAGCTCCATGCAGAGCATTAAAGACTTAGAAATATGCAAAATACATACGAATCTGAATGTGGCAGACCCATAGACTAAAACTTCTCTCACAAGCAAAACATGATCACACCTTATTACTCTTGGGTGTTAATCACATAGCGATGTGAACTAGATTATTGACTCTAGTAGAACCCTTTTGAGTATTGGTCATATGGCGATGTGAACTATGGGTAAAGATGTGAACTATTGGTGTTAAATCACATGGCGATGTGAACTAGATTCTTGACTCTAGTGCAAGTGGGAGACTGAAGGAAATATGCCCTAGAGGCAATAATAAAGATTTTATTTTATTTCCTTATATCATGATAAATGTTTATTATTCATGCTATAATTGTATTAACCGGAAACTTGATACATGTGTGAATACATAGACAAAACAAAGTGTCCCTAGTATGCCTCTACTAGACTAGCTCGTTAATGAAAGATGGTTAAATTTCCTGGCCATAGACATGTGTTGTCGTTTGATGAACGGGATCACATCATTCAAGAATGATGTGATGGACAAGACCCATCCGTTAGCTTAGAATTATGATCAATTGAGTTTTATTGCTATTGCTTTCTTCATGACTTGTACATGTTCCTCTTACTATGAGATTATGCAACTCCCGAATAATGAAGGAACACCTTGTGTGCTATCAAAGGTCATAACGTAACTGGGTGATTATAAAGATGCTCTATAGGTGTCCTCGATGGTGTTTGTTGAGTTGGCATAGATCAAGATTAGGATTTGTCACTCCGTGTATCGGAGAGGTATCTCTGGGCCCTCTCGGTAATGCACATCACTATAAGCCTTGCAAGCAATGTGACTAATGAGTTAGTTGCGGGATGATGCATTACGGAACGAGTAAAGAGACTTGCCGGTAACGAGATTGAACTGGGTATGATGATACCGACGATCGAATCTCGGGCAAGTAACATACCGATGACAAAGGGAACAACGTATGTTGTTATGCGGTTTGACTGATAAAGATCTTCGTGGAATATGTAGGAGCCAATATGAGCATCCAGGTTCCTCTATTGGTTATTGACTAGAGATGTGTCTCGGTCATGTCTACATAGTTCTCGAACCCGTAGGGTCCGCACGCTTAACGTTCGATGACGATTTGTATTATGAGTTATGTGATTTGATGACCGAAGTTTGTTCGGAGTCCCGGATGAGATCACAGACATGACGAGGAGTCTCGAAATGGTCGAGACATAAAGATTCATATATTGGAAGGTTGCATTTGGACATCGGAATGGTTCCGAGTGGTTCGAGCATTTTTTCGGAGTACCGGGAGGTTACCGGAAACCCCCGGGAGAAGTATTGGGCCTGGTGGGCCTTATTGGAGGAGAGGAGAAAGGGCCACAAGAGAGGGGTGCACCCTCCCCTTTCCCAAACCGAATTGGACTAGGGAAGGTGGCCGGCCCCCCTCTTTCCTTCCCCCTCTTTCTCCCTTCCCTTTCTCTCCGGTGGAAGAAAGGAAAAGGGGGGGGCGAATCTACTTGGACTAGGAGTCCAAGTAGGACTCCCCCTTGGCGCGCCCAACCTGGACGGCCTCCTCTCTCCCTCCCTCCTTTATATACGTGGCCAGGGGCACCCCAATAGCACAACAGAAAATCTCTTAGCCGTGTGCGGTGCCCCCCTCCACAGTTACACACCTCGGTCATATCGTCGTAGTGCTTAGGCGAAGCCCTGCGTCGGTAACTTCATCATCATCATCGCCACGCGGTCGTGTTGACGGAACTCTCCCTCGGCCTCAATTGGATCAAGAGCTCGAGGGACGTCGTCGAGCTGAACGTGTGCTGAATGCGGAGGTGCCATACGTTCAGTGCTTGGATCGGTTGGATCGCGAAGACGTTCGACTACATCAACCGCGTTACTAAACGCTTCTGCTTTCGGTCTACGAGGGTACGTGGACACACTCTCCCCGCTCGTTGTTATGCTTCTCCTAGATAGATCTTGCGTGATCATAGGAATTTTTTTGAAATACTACGTTCCCTGACATAATATTCCATTCAACACAAAGAACTTCAAAGAGTGCCCCAAGATTTCTACAGGAGAAACAAAGACAAGAACGTGCATCAACCCCTATGTGTAGATTACCCCAATGTCACCTTGGGAATCCATGAGTTGAGTGCCAAAACATACATCAAGTGAGTCAATATGATACCCCATTGTCACGATCAGTATTCATTTGCAAGACATATATCAAGTGCTCTCAAATCCATAAAAGTATTCAATCCGATAAAAGGAAATCTCAAAGGGAAAACTCAATTCATCACAAGATAGCGAGGGAAAACACCATATGATCCGACTATATTAACAAAGCCCGCGATACATCCAGATCATGACATCTCAAGAACACGAGAGAGAGAGAGAGAGAGAGAGAGAGAGAGAGAGAGATTAAACACATAGCTACTGATACAAACCCTCAGCCCTGAGGGTGGACTACTCCCTCCTCATAGTGGTGGCCGCTAGGATGATCAAGATGGCCACCGGTGATGATTCCCCCTCCGGCAGGGTGCCGGAATGGGGTCTAGATTGGTTTCTCGTGGCTACAGAGCCTTGCGGCGGCGGAACTTCTGATCTAGGGTAACCCCGAGGGTTTTTGGAATATTTGGTGATTTATAGGGCAGAGGGGGTACGGGAGGCCACCGAGGTGGGCACAACCCACCTGGGCGCGCCTGGGCCCCCGGGCGCGCCCTAGTGGGTTGTGCCCCCCTCTGGGCACCCCCAAGTGCTTCTCTGTCCACTGGATGTCTTCTGGTCCATAAAAAATGCACAAAAAGTTTCGCGGTGTTTGGACTCTGTTTGATATTGATGTTCTACGATGTAAAAAAGAAGCAAAAACACCAACTGGCACTGGGCACTGGGTCAATAGGTTAGTCCCAAAAATATGATATAAAGTTGCTATAAAATGATTGTAAAACATCCAAGAATGATAATATAATAGCATGAATACTTCATAAATTATAGATACGTTGGAGACGTATCAACATCCCCAAGCTTAATTCCTACTCGTCCTCGAGTAGGTAAATGATAAAAAGAAATAATTTATGAAGTGTGAATGCTAACAAAGTGCATAAGTTTGATCAATGATAATTTCAATCACTTTTTCGGGCATCATAATAGCAATTCCTTCTCATAAAACTCATCATGACAAAGTAGCAACCAATTCACATGTTAAGGTTCAAACAATGAATTCTCTTGAAACTCAACAACCTATTTTTTGGTCACCAAACAATTGCAATTCAACTTATTCAACAGAGTCTAAGTAAGAGCTCCACATACTCAATCATCATATAGTCTTCTATGATTGCTAACACTCACCGCATACACATGAGCAAAACATTTCAACCGGACACATAGGAAGATAGGGGCTTATAATTTCGCCTCCCAATGCATTCACCTCAAGGGTGATGTCAACAATAATAACTCATGCTACCCATATCTAGCTGGATATATGTGCCTAGATCTTTCCTCACCACATGATGCTTGCCAAAGGAGAAAAATGAAAAGAAATAGAGAGAAAAACTTTGACTCTTGCATAAAAGTAAATACATAAAAGTAAAAGATAGGCCCTTCGCAGAGGGAAGCAAAGGTTGCCATGCGCTTATTTGTTTGTATGCTCAACCCCTTAGTGCAAAAGAACGTCACGTTATATTGCCCCTTGTGATGGCAACATTTATTATGCAGTCTGCCGCTTTTATTTCTTTACCATCACAAGTTCGTACAATGCTCAATTTTCTCTTACACTAAATGATCTTACACTTTTAGAAGCAATTTTTATTGCCTTATTGCACCGATGACAACTTACTTGAAGGATCTTGCTCAATCCTTAGGTAGGTATCGTGGACTCTTGAAAATAAGATTTGGGTTTAAGGGTTTTTGGATGCACAAGTAGTATCTCTACTTGGTGCGGAATTTTTGGCTAGCAAAGATGGGGGGCAAGCACCACATGTTGAAGGATCTATGACAATATAACTTCTATGTGAATATGAACAAACATAAATCATTACGTTGTCTTCCTTGTCCAACATCAACAATTTTGGCATATAATATTTTGATGCGGGCTCACAATCACAAAAGATTTCCAAGATAGTGTATTTGCATGTGAAAGTTCTCTTCCTTCTACTAATCATTCATGAATTGCTTGTATGACCAATATTGTGATTGTCAAGCCTCAAAATATTTCACTTTCCAAACCCAATGTGAAGCTACCACTAGGCATGATATGAACATATAATTTCAACTTCATTACATTCGATTTATTCAACAATTTACCAATAGGATATAAGTGAAGCACACGAGTAAATGACAAACTACTCAAAAAAGATATAAGTGAAGATAAAACGAGTAGTTTAGTAAATGGTTGCTATGTGAGGACTCTCTCTTATTTAAAACTTTCAGATCTAAGTATTTTATTAAAACAACAAGCCAAACAAAACAAAATGACATTCCAATAATAGCACAACTCAAGTGAAAAAGCAAAAACGTAGGCTCAACCGATACTAACCGATAATTGTTGATGAAGAAAGGTGGGATGCCTACCGGGGCATCCCCAAGCTTAGATGCTTGAGACTTCTTGAAATATTATCTTGGGATGCCTTGGGAATCCCCAAGCTTGAGCTTTTGTGTCTCCTTAATTCCTCTTATATCACGGTTTCCCTAAATCTTAAAACTTCATCCACACAAAACTCAACAAGAACTCGTGAGATAAGTTAGTATAAACCAATGCAAAAACCTTATCATTCTCTACTGTAGAAAATCACTAAAATTATTATTCAACATTATATACTAAATTCCTCTGCATATTTAATACTCCTATCGAATCATTAAACAAGCAAACATATGCAAACATAACAACAATCTGCCAAAATAGTACAGTGTGTAAAGAATGCAAGAGTATCAATACTTATTAAACTCCAGAAATTATGAAAATTTACCACACTATAGAACATTTACCAGAGTTTATTGTGCAAAAAGTTTCAACATTTTATCACACTCTGACTTTTCTAGGAATTTTTTGCAACAGCGATAAACTTTCTGTTTTGAAACAGCAACATGTAGACTTGCAAAATAAGCATGGTAAAGGCTATCCTTGCTAATTTTATTGAAATGAAATATGCAAAACAATATTATAAATAACAGCAAGCACATACTAATAAAATAAATTGATGCTCCAAGTAAAACACATATCATGTGACGAATGAAAACATACCTCCGAGTGAGGTTACCGATAATGTTGGAGACGAAAGAGGGGATGCCTTCCGGGGCATCCCCAAGCTTAGTTGCTTTGATATTCCTTGAATATTACCTTGGGGGTGCCTTGGGTATCCCCAGCTTAGGGTCTTGTCACTCCTTATTCTCCTCATATTGATATCTCACCCAAAACTTGAGAACTTCAATCACACAAAACTTAACAGAACTTTCGTGAGATGGGTTAGTATGATAAAGAGCAAACCATTTCACTTTGGTATGGTCAAAGACAAGATTCATAATTGTTTCCACACAATGCCTACTGTAGCATATCATTTCCACAATTTATATTGAGCAATCTAGAAAAAACAAGAACTATGCATCGAAAAAAGAATCTGCCAAAAACAGAATGGTCTGTAATGATCTGCAGAATAACCATACTTATGCTACTCAAAAAATTCTGAAAAAATAGGAAAACGTAGAGAATTTGCATTTCAATCATCTGTAAAAAATTTACAATTTTATCACGTTATAGTGAATTTAAACAATTCTATTTCTGGAAGCAAAAGTTTCTGTTTTTGCACAGATTCAAGTCAACTATCATCCACACTACTCCAAAGGCTTTACTTGGCACTTTATTGAAACAAAATGTATAAAACATGATTACTACAGTAGCATAATCATGTGAACACACAAAAACTGTAGGTAAAAGTGTTGGGTTGTCTCCCAACAAGCGCTTTTCTTTAATGCCTTTTAGCTAGGCATGATGGGTTCAATGATGCTCACATAAAAGATAAGGATTGAAACATAAAAAGAGCATCATGAAGCATATGACTAGCACATTTAAGCCTAACCCACTTCCTAAGCGTAGGGATTTAGTGAGCAAACAATTTATGGGAACAAGAATCAACTAGCATAGGAAGGCAAAACAAGCATAACTTCAAAACTTTCAACACATAGAGAGGAAACTTGATATTATTGCAACACCTACAAGTATATGTTCCCGTCTCATAATAATTTTCAGTAGCATCATGAATGAATTCAACAATATAACTATCACATAAGGCATTCTTTTCATGATCCATAAGCATATAAATTTTATTACTCTCCACATATGCAAATTTATTCTCATGAATAGTAGTGGGAGCAAACTCAACAAAATAACTATCATGAGATTGAAATTAAAATCACGATGACAAGTTTCATGGTTATCATTATTCAATATAGCATACATGTCATCACCATAATCATCATAGATAGCAACTTTTTTATCATAGACAATTGAAGCATCTTCCAAAATAGTGTATTCATCACTAAATAAAGTCACGACCTCTCCAAATACACTTTCATCATTATAATCAACATAAATAGGAGGCATGCCATAATTATAAGAAATTTGCACATCAAATCTTGGGGGACTAAAAATATCATCTTCATCAAAAATAGCATCCCCAAGCTTATGGATTTGCATATCGTTAGCATCATGGATATTCAAAGAACTCATACTAACAACATTGCAATCATGCTCATCATTTATGCCAACCATTTTATTGAATTCTTCTTCTATCAATTGAGCACAATTTCCTTTCCATCATTTTCAGGAAAGACATTATAAAGATGAACAATATGCATTACAAAAAAAGACACATCCGTGACATTTTGGGCCGAACGAAAAAAAATTATGTCAAACTTATGACACTTCTATGATGATAATTGTGACAAAACCAGGTATCATCGTAGATGTGGTGGCTCCTACTTCTATGACAAAAAATCATGACAGAAAATGGGCTTTTCGTCCTGGGCGGGCCGGAGACGCAGCTACATGACATTCTTTGGGCTGTCCATGACGGGAAAAACCGTGGTAGAAGCGAGGGCGAGGAAAATTTCGGGGAGTTCCCGGTTACGGTGGGTGGTCGGGGGATGAGCGATGCGCGTTTCTCTCATACACGTACGCGCATGTGTGCGAGGTGGTGGGCTCTAGCTGAACCCGAGCGAGGCGTTGGGCTCTAACTGAACCCGAGCGATTGCACTACAGGCTACGCGTTACTGAACCCGAGCGATCGATCGATGGCTATTAACTGAACCCGATCGAGCGATTCCTTCGCTACTGCTGCTAACTGAAGCCGATCGATGCTGCCTCTGGATGAACAATGAGTGTTGCTGGGGGGATTTGGATGAACAGTTCCCGGTGGGGGTGGATGAACAGGACCCCGTGGTGTTGCCTCTAGATGAACAGGACCCCGATCGATTGAGCCGGTTGGGGCTGGATGAACAGGACCCCGTGGACGGCTGGATGAACAGGACCACCCCGTGGAGGGATGGATGAATAGTAGATGGTGGAGGGCTGGATGAACAGTAGCCCATGGAGGGGTGGTTGAACAGGAGCCCTGTGACACCCCCGATTCAATCGTACACTAATCATGCACGCAAACGTGTACGATCAAGGTCAGGGACTCACGGGAAGATATCACAACACAACTCTAAAAAGATAAATAAGTCATAGAAGCATCATAATACAAGCCAGGGGCCTCGAGGGCTCGAATACAAGTGCTCGATCATACATGAGTCAGCGGAAGCAACAATATCTGAGTACAGACATAAGTTAAATAAGTTTGCCTTAAGAAGGCTAGCACAAACTGGGATACAGATCGAAAGAGGCGCAGGCCTCCTGCTTGGGATCCTCCTAAACTACTCCTGGTCATCGCCAGCGCCCTGAACTTAGTAGTAGGCACCTCCGGTGTAGTAGGAGTCATCGTCGACGGTGGCGTCTTACTCCTGGGCTCCAGCATCTGGTTGCGACAACCAGGTAGAAAGGAAAGGGGGGAAAGGGGGAGAAAAGCAACCATGAGTACTCATCCAAAGTACTCGCAAGCAAGGAGCTACACTACATATGCATGGGTATATGTGTAAAGGGCCATATCGGTGGACTGAACTTCAGAATGCCAGAATAAGAGGGGGATAGCTAATCCTGTCGAAGACTACGCTTCAGGCCACCTCCATCTTGCAGCATCTAGAAGAGAGTAGATGGTAAGTTCACCAAGTAGCATCACATAGCATAACCCTACCCGGCGATCCTCTCCTCGTCGCCCTGTGTGAGAGCGATCACCGGGTTATATCTGGCACTTGGAAGGGTGTGTTTTCTTAAGTATCCGGTTCTAGTTGTCACAAGGTCAAGATACAACTCCAAGTCGTCCTGTCGTGGAATTAACACGTCAGATGTCCTAGGTTTAAGGACTTAGTCATGAGGCCAGCGCATCTATGTAGTAGCTTGAGAGGGGTTGATTGGGATGAGAGACGTAAGGCGGATCAACACACAAGACAAGGGTTTAGACAGCTTCGGGCCCCGGGAAACATCATCCGGTAACAACCCTACATGCTGTTTGTGGCTAGGTCTCATTATGCTTGTGAGAGAGTCGCCGGTAAGCCGGCTCTTTGTCTAGCCCTAGAGATTGTTTCTTGTTGCTCGTCCCTCTTTGGGGTGCCCTGCCCCTCCTTATATAAGTTAGAGGGGCGGGTTACATGTGGAGTCCTAGTAGGACTAGGACTAGTCTATCTTCTCTTACAAGTTAATTACAAGTCCGGGTCTTGCTTCCTCGTAAAGGAAATATTCGTCATCCCTTTCTTCTTAAGCCGGCCCATCATAAACGTGAGCCGGCCTTCTAGGCCTTGGGCCTAGTCTTCTATCTGACCCGCCGTCGGGGTCATCTGTGAGTCGTCAGGCTCGTGAGTCGTCTGACAGTGAGCCGCCAGACCCGTGAGTCGCCAGTCCTCCGGCGGGTCACGGTGAAGCGCCAAGTCCGGCCGGGTCATACTTCCGGCCGGGTCCTACCGCGGGGTATATCCCCGACACGTCCTGTTACCGAAGATCACGGCTATTCGAATAGATAAACTTCCCTGCAGGGGTGCACCACATAACCCAACACGCTTGATCCCATTTGGCCGGACACACTTTTCTGGGTCATGCCCGGCCTCGGAAGATCAACACGTCGCAGCCCCACCTAGGCACAACAGAGAGGTCAGCACGCTGGTCTAAATCCTATGCGCGCACGGGTCTGGGCCCATCGCCCATTGCACACCTGCACGTTGCGTACGCGGCCGGAAGCAGACCTAGCCTAGCAGGCGTTCCAGTCCAATCCGGCGCGTGCGGCTCAGTCGGTGACGTCACGAAGGCTTCGGCTGATACCACGAAGCCGAGTGCCCATAACTGTTCCCGCGTAGTTGGGTAGTGCGTATAGGCCAGTGGCCAGACTCAGATCAAATACCAAGATCTCGTTAAGTGTGTTAAGTATCCACGAACGCCGACCAGGGCCAGGCCCACCTCTATCATAGGTGGTCTCAACCGGCCCTATCGCTCCGCCACAAAGTAACAGTCGGGGGGCGTCGGGAACCCAGGCCCACCTCTACCGGGATGGAGCCACCTGCCCCTTCAGCCCCCATCTCCGATCATTATCATAAGCAATGTAACAGTATAAAGTATATAGCATATGCCCGTGATCACCTACCGAAGTGATCACGACCCAGTAGTATAGCATGGCAGACGGACAAGAGTGTAGGGCCACTGATGGAATACTAGCATCCTATACTAAGCATTTAGGATTGCAGGCAAGGGTAACAACTGTAGCAACAATGACAGGCTATGCAGCAGAATAGGATTACGAAAGCAGTAACATGCTACACTACTCTAATGCAAGCAGTAGAGAGAAGAATAGGCGATATCTGGTGATCAAGGGGGGGGGGCTTGCCTGGTTGCTCTGGCAAGGAGGGGTCGTCAACACCGTAGTCGATCGGGGCAGCAGCGGCATCGGTCTCGTAGTCTACCGGAGAGAAGAGGGGGAAGAGACAATGAATACAATGCAAAAAAATGCATATCGATGCATGACATGACAAGTAACGGTGCCAGGTGTGCCCTAACGCGGTAGGAGGTGATACCGGCGAGGGGGGAAACATCCGGAAAAGTATTCCCGGTGTTTCGCATTTTCAGACAGATGAACCGGAGGGGGAAAGTTGCGTGTTCGCTATGCTAGGGATGTGTGGCGGACGAACGGGCTGCCTATCCGGATTCTTCTCGTTGTTCTGAGCAACTTTCATGTACAAAGTTTTTCCATCTGAGCTACGGTTTATTTTATATTATTTTAAAAAGGATTTAATCATTTTCAACAGATTTAATTTAAACCAAAATAGGTTTACTACATCAGCATGACGTCAGCGGTCAACTATGACCGTTGACCGGTCAAACTGACAGGTGGGGCCCGTTCATCATTGTCTTAAACTAACTAAGCAGGTTTAATTAGTTTAATTAAGTCATTAGGTTAATTTAACAAATTTAATTAAGTTAATTAATTAATTAATATTTTTCTAATTAATATTCTAATTCTTTTTTTAATGGGGGCGTTGGGCCCAGTTGTCAATGGCACAGGGGGTTAAACGGGTTGGCTACCGGGTGTGGGTGCACGGGCGCCTGGACCTGGGGGCGCGCGGGCGCCTGGATCCGAGGGCACGTGGGCGCGAGCGCCGGCGGCCAGGGGCCAGCACACGCATTCGAGGGGCTGGACCGGCGGCCATGGGTCTTGGCCGGCCGGCCGCGGGCACCACGGCGCCGGGCAGCAGCAGTTACGGCAGGGGGTGGGGCACTAATAGCAGCTTTAGCCGGCATCGGCATCAGCGGCGGAGGCAGGCTTGGCGCGTGGAGGCAGGGCGTGGGCGTGCAGGCGCAGGTGGCGGCGGCAATTGTGCGGGGCCGTAGTGCAGTAGCAGAGGCAGCGCGCGGGCGGCACAGCTGCCCCTCGAGGGCTAGCGGGGCGCAGTCGGAGGTGAGGGGTGCGGGCGCACGCACCGTCATGCGAGCGGCCAGGGCGCGGCCTGGAGCAGGGAGGGAGAAGGAGAGGCCGGGGCCTCACCAGCGGTCGTAGGGTTCGGGGCAGTGGGGTGCGGGGAGGATGTTGGGGACGACGATGACGCAGGGGAGGAGGCGACGAGGTCCGGGTGGTGGTGGTGCTCTGGCGCCGGCGGGTCTTTCGGCGGCAGTGATGGCGAACGGCGACGGCGCGAGGTCACCGGTTGGGGAGGAGATGAGGTCGGGGCGACGGGGACGAGGTAGTCCGGCGAACGACGACGGCAGGGTTCGGGACGACGGCGTGGTGGCGCCGGGGACGCGCCCCGATCTGAATCAGGGGCGGGGGCAGAGGCGAGGGCAGAAATCGTGGGGGAAGTGGGGTGCGGTAGTTAGGGTTTCGGGGGTGTGAGGGGGATAAGGGGAGTGGGGGGCCAGCCTGGGCCGGTTTGGCTAGCAGCTGGGCCGACTGGCCCAGTGGGGGGGGGTTCTCTTTTTTTCATTTTGTTTTCTGTTAGTTTGTTTTTCTATTTTCATTTTAGTTTCTGATATTTTAGTTTCTTTAAAATACCAAGTTATTACCTAAATTAGTATCATCAAAATAGACCACTGCCAAACCTAGTCTGGACCCAAAACAGATTAGTTTAATATTTCTATATTTTCAAAAGCAATTAAATTATTATTTTAGCCACTGTTTTTAATTAGTTTAGGGCATTTAAACACTTTGTAAAAGTTTGGTTCCACCACCAAAACTAGTTAGGGATTATTTGCCACATTGTCGGGGACTCCATATGTAACCCGCCCCTCTAACTTATATAAGGAGGGGCAGGGCACCCCAAAGAGGGACAAGTGACAGGGAATAATCTCTAGGGCTAAACACCGAGAGCCGGAGCCGGTGACTCTCCCGTGATCATAATGAGACCTAGCCTCAAACAGCATGTAGGGTTGTTACCGGATGATGTTTCCCGGGGCCCGAAGCTGTCTAAACCCTTGTCTTGTGCGTTGATTCGCCCTGCGTCTCTCATCCCAATCAACCCCTCTCAACCTACTACATAGATGCTCTGGCCTCACGACTAAGTCCTCACGCTAAGGACATCTGCCGTGACAATTCCACGACAGTTGGCGCCCACCGTGGGGCTCGCGCACGGTGGTGTTGAGTTCTTGGAGGGATCTCTCTGAGGAATCGAGAAGTTTGCAATTCATCGGATGAAGAAGATTCAAGAAATTAGGGTTACTCCTGTGCGCCATGGCAAGTCGCCGAGATCATGGTTTTCATTTACTCCTGTGCGGCTGCTACACTCGCAGAAATTATGGTCAAGTACTGGTAGTTGCACGGTTTACGAGATCTGATTGATTTTGGAATAATCCTATGTACTACTTCTAGTTCGTGAGCTCTAATCAGAGCAAGTTTGGATTGATCAATTCCGATGCATCACGTGAAGACTCAAGAAGCGTCAAGGAGAGGTTCCAGTGTAACAATATGGTACAAGCCGGCTTAAAAGATACTGGTCCAGACAAGATCTCAGAAGGAATCCGGCATGTCCTGCACGATCGGTTGGAGATTAAAAATAAAAATAAAATAAAAGGGCCACGACCTGGAAGATGCGGAGATGGATTCGTCCAAAACTAGCACGACTCGAAGGAGCAAAAACGCGCCTTGACCGCTTCGTCATCTTCGCTCCAGGCCGCCCTCACCTCGTCCAACTACCGCAGGACGTCAAGTACAGAGAGTTTTGACCAATTACAACGAGTACAACTACTCGCTGGCCAGAAGCAAAGTAATACTCCATACAAGTTTAATCTACTTCAGATTGTCTAGTGAGTTTCGGCCACGAGAAGCAAAATCAGTTTTTGGGTTCAATCCCTTGCTGCTACACCCACTAGAACCTGGAGGGGCCAGCATGACTAAAGATTAAATAAAGAAAGTAATGATTTGGAAAAGAAATCGGACATGGATTGGTCAAGCCGTCAACGACCCGGAGGAAGATGCAGCTGTTGCTGGCCCTGCCGCGCGCCGCTGTGGCCATGGATGCAACCTGGGGTACCCGCGCCAAGCCGGCCGGCCTCCGCAGCAAACCACCTCCGCCGTCGCCTCACCGAGCACCCGCGGCTCTCCTCACCTCATTTCGCCGGCACGAAGAGTTGCTGATGCGGCTGCCTTTGCCTCGTCGAGCCGCGGCCACCCCTGCCTCTGTCGCGTTGAGCCGCCCGGCCACGCAGCCACCGCCGACCGATGTGGTCTGTCGTTGCCCTTGTTTTAAACGCTGCGCGGATAGGGGTACAAACCAACTGTGACCCGGAGAAGGAGGGCTTACCTTGAGCCGGATGCTACTTCGCCAGGGTCTTCTGCTCTGTTTCCTATGTGACCGCAGCGACCGCCGTGGACATCTCACCTCTGCAGCTGCCGTGGTTCACCCGCGTTGAGTCGCCGACCTCTATTCCAGGCCTGCTTCAACAGCCTGTCGTGACCCGAACCTCGTTCGGCCTATAATCCGCCATCACCATGGAACTGCGTTGAGCCGTCTTTGTCGTATTGAGCCGTCGGGGGCTATATTAAATTGCCGGCCTGCCTGAGCCGCCTTTGTCGCGTTGAACGGATCACCGTCATCTGAACAAATCAGCAACACAACGCGGCCGACTCGCCCGTCCGCACCGGCTTACAATGCCACGGCCGACTCATCTGTTGTCTGGGCAAATCAGGTGATATCCCTCTAAGTATAATTTTGGCACATATTCCTTTTTGTCAAAGAACAATTACTTTGGCCTGTGGTATTTTTTCGCAGGACCCTTATTCATTATAAAGGTGTCGCATAAGGGGCGCGCGCCAACATCACTTTTGTACTAGCGTTTATTAAGCCACCGAGGCAGCATTGAGCCGCTCCTGCTATGGAGAATTATTCATTACAAAGTGGTGTTATGCCACGGAGGCACGTTCGGCGGTACCGCACGGCTTCACGGACAGGCGTGTCATGATCCGGATTACGTCAACGCGCCGGCCGACTCGCCCGTCCGCGCTACGTTGCAGCACCACAAACGACTCGCCCGCCCGCCCTCGCGACCGGTTCACGAGTCCGCATCGGCTTACCACGAGGAGGACAATTTGCTCGTCCGCACCGGTTTACAACGCCGCGGCCGATTCATCTGTCTGCTCCTGCGGCCGATTCACCCCCCGCGGCCGACTCGTCCGTCCACACCAGATTATAGTGCCGTGGCCGGCTCATCTGTTGCTCGGGCGAATCAGGTGATATTCATCCAAGTTTGTTCTTAATACATAGTATTTTTGTCAAAGAGCAGTTTATCTTTGCCTTGGTCTGTACTATTGTTGATGCAGGACATTTGTTCACTACGTCAAAACAAACATGGTTGACTCGCTCGCGCCGGTTTACAGCGCCGCAGCCGGTTCATCTGTTTGAGCTGCCTCGGATGCGGCGATCGTCTTTTCCATCCGTCTATTGCGGCCTGGTTTACATCGACACACCAGGACGGCATCTGTCTGCATGAGCGGATTATTGAATATGAGCAAGTCACTGCTTGGGAAGCCCGGTTTTCTTCCAACAGCTTGGAGGAAAATTGTCATGTGTCATCAACCGCCGTCTGCACTGGACGGCTCAATGGGCAGGCGCACAAGTCGCCGCCACTACAGTTTGGTTAACTTCAAAAAATATCCAGTTGGAAGGAACCATTGGCCGAGTTGCTGACACGGCTCATACGGGATCATTTATAACCCGCCACAGTCACTTTCAACCTTCTGTGGATTCACATCGCGCTATCAACTCCAATGATATACACCTTCTGCTATGGTCAAATATGGAGAATCTCAAGCCAACTCCTTGAGTCGTCTTGAGACTCGGGGGCTACAATGACATGACTCAAGAAATCGTGCCAGTTTCAGCAGGCTCAAGAACTCCGGGTCATTGGAGGAAAAAATAACCCGGCCCTGGAGATTACTGCTCTATCGGTGCAAATTTAAAGGCCGTCAGAAAAATATCCGGCTTAAAATAAAGATTCCGGTTTAAAATCCGGTTCAAGAGACATCTCTCTCCCGCAAAGCTTTGAAGCTCTCAAATCCGGTTCAAACATCCGGCTCAAGGTAAATTTGTCTCTTACAAAGCTTTTAAGCTCTCAAATCCGGTTCAAAGTTCCGGTTCAAAAAGAATTAATCTCTCGCGAGATTCGAGTTCTCAGAAAAAAATAAAGGTTGCCAAAAAGAACTTGCTGCCATGATGCGCGGTTCAAACATAGGTATCCTGCCTTACGGCTTATCTTATTATGGTCACTTCGGGGCTTCCTGCTCATCGGGCATAGCTATCAGTACCCTCTTGATCGATGCAATGCTTAAACTTATATGGTCACTTGGGGGCTTCCTGTTCAAACATAGGTCGTATTCGAACCAAAGAGAACATAGCTGTCGATACCCTTTTGATTGGCAAACTGCTGAACCTACTTGGGGGCTTCTTGATCGTATCCGAATCATAGCTCAACCCCTTTGGGAATCGACGTGGATCGTATTCGAATCAGCGTCGCTAAACAACTCTTAAGGTCATTTGGGGGCTTCCTGTTCAAACATAGGTCGTATTCGAACCAAAGAGAACATAGCTGTCGATACCCACTTTGATCGGCAACGCCAACGCCACTGGGGGCTATATGATCGTATTCGAATCTTAGCTTAACCCCATTGGAACGGTTTACTGATCGTATTCAAATCAGAAGCCTCAAAAATTTTATCTGTTTCTCATACAGTTTTTGTAATCACAAATATTTGAGTTGTCACAAATATCATGTGTGCCGGCTTTTACAGAATTGGGTTCTCCCCCTCACTGTCCAGGTCACATAAACCGGCGGTATCATTCAAGGGATCATAGGGATCTTGTGATCTACTTGTGTGCAGGGTAAGACTACATTTGGGTGGTTACCCGCACTGGCTTTTGACGTTAAGTCGCCAGGGCATATGTTGTTTAAACTCTATGCAGGATTTAGAGAGCTATGACTTACATAAATGATTCAGTTCAAGCCCATCATCGAAAGATTGACATTGGTGTCTCAAAAGGGTTATCTATTCTTGATTTTCTCAAAGGCTATAAATAGCCGGGTTATAAAAATTCCGGCTTACAATGGAGGCGTAATAAATCGCCATCGGCCAAGAGCCGCCGGGTATTTAAACTCCGGATTTACTAGTCAACAGATAAGGTATTTGAAATCTTTAAATAGCCAAACTTGGCTGGATTTTCTTATGATTTGAATGATTGAGGTTTTCAAACCGGGTTAGTCAAATCTTTAATAGCCAACATGGCTGGATTTTTATTATGGTTATCAGAAACTAATATTATGATTGAGGTTTTCAAAGTCGCTTCAGCGCAATGGCAATTATTTTATCAATGTATATGATTTATTCTACAATGGAAGGAATAGTCCCGAGTCGCTGCAGGCTTACAACCCGGCACTTGGGGGCTACATTATTCAAGTTGAGATTACATCAAATATGCAAGTCCCATGTCACTGCCAGCATGCACCATGGCACTTGGGGGCTAATGCAGAGTCATTTTTTGCTCACCTCATTGAAGACCCGACTCATCACATCGTAATGAGCCGGCCCTTGGGGGCTACCAATTGCTCCTGTTAAAATTCAAGATACACAAGCCTTATTACATTATATTGAAGGATCCACTGCTCAGTTGGTAAAGCACAAAGCTATTAACCTTGTGGACGTGGGTTCAAGCCCCAAGATGGGGGTTACATCATATGATGTTATTTCCAATCAAAAGTCCCAGCTCAATATTATCTTACTAAGCCGGCCCTTGGGGGCTACACGTTACTGCTCAAATTTACATCATCATATTTACAAAGTTCCTGCTCATTATTACATAATGACCCGACACAAGGGGGCTAATGTATATTGCTCTCTGCTGAAGACAATTCTAGGATGACCCGGCTACACTACTATGACTATAGCCGACTCATGGGGGCTACACAACTGAATTTTATTTAAAGCCATGGTGATAAGTCCCGGCTTATTCATGCTGATTAAACCGGCTGTTGGGGGCTCAGGTAATATGGATATAAGGGAGAAATATCTTCAAATTCTCAGTTTTGAGTAAATCAGATTGACCTGGTGTCTACAAAAATCATAAACCGGCGTCGGCGACAATTATGACTTGGCATCATCTATTTATAACCCGGCAATTTTGGTACTCATAAACCGGCAAGTTTTATATCTTTAAGCCGACTGAATATAAGTTGAATATTTGAAGACCAATATTTTTGTCAAGTCAGAGCATTGAAAACCGACTCAAGTGGATTATCTCGTACAATATTTCTCAACAAGAGACCAATGTCAGCAAATTGACTCTGAAGCTGGCCTGTTGACCCGGATTTTCAAAGGAAGTATCTGGATTTTTTGCATTGTCAAAATTTGAACATATCTGCTAAAGAGATTTGCTATGAGATTATGGATACATATCAAGAAGGAAGATGATAAGGACTTAAGGATGATCAAGTGCCGGCTTACAAAGAATATTTAACCCGGAACACAACCTGTCAAATTTGTTCTTGTGTTTATATTGCAGATTAGTTTAACATGGATAAATCCAAATTAAACTGGGGGCTAATGTTGGGGATATACCCCGCGGTATGACCCGGCCGGAAGTATGACCCGGCCGGACTTGGCGCTTCACCGTGACCCACCGGAGGACTGGCGACTCACGGGTCTGGCGGCTCACTGTCAGACGACTCACGAGCCTGACGACTTACGGATGACCCCGATGGCGGGTCAGATAGAAGACTAGGCCCAAGGCCCAGAAGGCCGGCTCATGTTATGGTGGGCCGGCTTAAAAGGAAAGGGATGACGAATATTTCCTTTACGCCGAAGCAAGACCCGAACTTGTATTCAACTTGTAAGAAAAGATAGACTAGCCCTAGTCCTACTAGGACTCCATATGTAACCTGCCCCTCTAACTTATATAAGGAGGGGCAGGGCACCCCAAAGAGGGACAAGCGAAAGGGAATAATCTCTAGGGCTAAACACCGAGAGCCGGAGCCGGCGACTCTCCCGTGATCATAATGAGACCTAGCCTCAAACAACATGTAGGGTTGTTACCGAATGATGTTTCCCGGGGCCCGAAGCTGTCTAAACCCTTGTCTTGTGTGTTGATTCGCCCTGCGTCTCTCATCCCAATCAACCCCTCTCAAGCTACTACATAGATGCGCTGGCCTCACGACTAAGTCCTCACGCTAAGGACATCTGCCGTGACAATTCCACGACACACATGATGAACATTTTAGTTTTAATATTTGAAAACTTTTATTGTTTGATTGATTTTGAATTTGAATTTGAATCGGTTTCGAACTAATGCAAGATTAACAACAGTAACGGAGGTGACGTGGCATCATTAGCAGAGGTTCACTGTAGCTTAATTCTCCGGGCGTCACAAATCTCCTCCACTACAATAAATCTCGTCCCGAGATTTAAGA